>NC_057794.1:262839119-262880649 GCF_018294505.1 Triticum aestivum
GGGGCGGCGCACCGCCGGCCGCGGGCGGCGGGGGGCTGCTGTTTGGCCGATGGTGGCTGGCGGCTCAGGGGGGTGGAGGTTGAAGATGAACCGCAGGCCCTTGATTTCGTATCCAACGGCTGCAAAATCGACTGACCAGAGATGAAAAAGTCAGTCGACCGATGTGTAGCCTCACCTTGCTAGTGCGTTCAGTTTCGACAGCAAAATTCAGTTTCGACAGCAAAATTCAGTTTCGACAGTTAAGTTCAGTTTCGTCAGTTAAGTTCAGTTTTGACAGTTAAGTTCAGAGATGAGCGGCTGATGTATTCTACATATAGCACTTTGTGGTTAGGTATTTTACGTCATGTATTGGAGATGCTATTAGAATTCCACCCAGTTTAACATTGTTCGGTGTCTCTCTTGTCCTGCTTCAGCCTCGGCGTCGTATAACTCACCGGAGCTACTCCAACGACGAAACCCTCCATCACAGCGGAGCAGTACCTCGGGCTCCATCTCCAGACGCCTAAGATCTTCTTCCCCTCCTCCGACAGCAAAGTCAGCCAGAGCATCCTCACTGGCCAACCCAATCACACTGAGATCGACATGGCTTCGCCAAAGAGGTTGTACACTTGTTGCATCTCTTTTCTACTCTACATGTTATATATATTGTCCACTAAGCACACGGATTTGTTCCTTTAGTGTCTCCTTGAAAGAAAAAATGTAGGAATTTTAATTTTCACTTGTCCTCCTTTTCAAATTCCTATTCATGAAGCACAAGACTAGGAGATAGTAGCATAATAGCATTATAACCGTACATTTTCTTGTGGTTTGACTTAATCTCACCATGCTTCTTTGCATCCTGTGATCTTCCAATTGTTGTGAATCAAACACCCAGATTGGCAGAAATCCTGTGTTTTTAAATTCTCTGTTTTGCACGTGCATTCCTATCCTATTCCTGTCTATTTCCTATCCCTGCATTGTTGGGATCCTCAAATTCAAACGAGCCCTTACAGAATTACTTCTCTTACAGATAGTTGTCAAAGAAAACCTTGTGTGGTTTGTCCCGCTCCTGCTGCGCCGTCGTCCACCCCAGCTCAGCTGCTCCAACGACAGAAGGGTCTAGCACAACAGGGATCCGGCCTCCAGACTATCTTTCGCCGCCTCAGATCTTCTTCCCCTCCGCTGGCAGCCATGAAAACTGCATTACCATCATCAACCGAGCAGATGACCTCGAGGACTACAGGGGTCCGCAAGAGAGGTCGCACTCTTTCGTGTCTCCTTACGTTATGCATCGCTTAATATTACATGCTACTTTATCGTCCTGTTCACCGATTAGAGTCTGAGTCAGCTCCAAACTAATGGCCAGTCTTGAGTTTTTAAATGGTTGTGGGGTACATATCGGGGCCGCTATCAATAGTATCTATCTACTATCTGGTTAATCTCCAGTGTCTACTATGAGTTTCATGTTGGGTGGGAAACAAACAGTAAAGAAGCCATTATCTATATTTTTTAACTGAAGCCATTATTTGCCTTCTATTATTGGTTTTGGGTCTATCCATGGGTCGCTACCATCACTCTGGATTTCTGCATGCACTCCTTACATAATCTCACTATGTTTTATTCCTATGCATGACAGTTATTGTAAACAATGGAACTGAACATGTAGAGCAAAATAGACGAGCCTTGCGTGGCAATAAAATTTCATGCAGACGTCGCTCCATGGTAGGCGCAAAGGCAGCCCCCCTCCACGCATTTCGGATTGTAATCGAGAGGAAGATATCTGTTCTGAGGGGGATTCAGAAGGAGAAGACAACTCCTATTTACCCCCTGAGGTCTTCGCTCTAACTTGGCATGCTGATGTTGGTTATATCATGCATATGGTGTCTTGCATTGCTTACTTTATACATAAAATATTTCATCTGCTTAGTTTAGACATCCTTTGTGCGAATGCCATATGTTTAGTTTATTCATCGTTTATGTGAATTATGCAACGCCATCTTGTTTAGCCAGGCATCATATATGTGAATTTTGCAACGCCATCCTTCTTAGCCAGTCATCTTATATGTAAATTATATCAGGCCATCCTTTTTTCTGTTACATATTACATTTGTCAACAATGTTAGTACATTCAACTGCTCTTCGTGTGCATCAGCCATTTGACACGGTGATGGCAAATTCTGGAGTGAAAACAAGGTCTTCAGAGCAGACTATGCTATCTGACGAAGCGCATATCTCGTTGGTTACAGATAGCTCCTCAAAGGAGGATTCAGGGACAGATGACCAGTCCTATCCCCCCCGAGGTGTATGCTCTAACTTGGCACGGTTATGTTGCTCATATCGTGCGTATGGTGTCTCGCATTGCTATGTCATTTGATTAGTTTAGACATGCTTTGTGTGAATGTCACCTGTTCAGTGTCTAATTACCATATATGTGAAGTATGCATTGCCATCTTGTTGCAAGACATTATATATGTGAATTATACAATGCTATCTTGTTGCAAAGGCATTATATATGTGAATTATGCAATGCCATGCTGTTTAGCCAATCATCATGTATGTGAATTATATCATGCTATCATTTTTTTGTATTACGTGTTCCATTTGTTGACAATGTTTGTATATTCAACTACTCTTCCTGCACATCAGCCATTTGAAGCGGTGACGGAAGTATCTGGAGTGAAAACAAGGTATTCAGAGCAGACAATGCTACCTGCCGAAGCAGACATCTTGCTGGTTACAGAGAGCTCCTCAGAGGAGGATTGAGAGACTGATGACCAGTCCTATTTCCCCCCTGAGGTCTATGCTCAAACTTGGCAGGGTTATATTACCCATGTCATGCATGTTGTCTTGCATTGCTTAGTTTTTACATCATATATGGATTGCCATCTGCTTACTTGCTTACTATATAAATCATATATTTGAATTATATCATGCCATCATGTTTACATAGTACATACACATCATCTATCTGAATTATGGCATGGCAACCCATTTAATAAAGACATCATATAGTTATATCAACTAATCATGTTTAGTGTTTAGAGTCGTCATATTTTGAATTATGGCATTCTATCCGTGAATGTATGTGAATTATGGCATGCCAACCTATTTAATAAACACATTATATAGTTATGTCATGTCATCATGTTTACATAGTCTCATATTTTGAACTATGTCTTTCCATCTTTTTTAGTTAGCCATCATAATGTGAAATTGTCTCATGCTATCCTGTTTAGTTAGCCATCATATATGTGAAATTGTGTCATGCTATCCTGTTTGGTTAGACAACATAAATATGAATTCTTTCATGCCCTCTTTTATTCCCCACTATCCATTGCACATGTCTATCATACATTGTCTATACTTTCAATTACTTTTCTTGTTTATCAGCCATTTGAATTGGAGAGCATGATGGCAGTATCTAAGGGAATAACAACACGGTGTTCAGAAAAGATAGTGCTACCAGTTGATGCAGATAGAACCACGGTTGTACTTGCCCAAGGACCAGATCCACCACACATAACCCAGACTCTTGCAGATTGTACCCCTACCCAGTTGGACAAAGAACCAGCTACACCCCTTCTAACCCCAACCCCGACAGATAGTAACCCAGTTCCAGTTGACACAACACCGTCTCCACCACAGAGCACCCAAACACGAGCAGTTAGTAAGGGAACTGCAGTGCCCAAAGCACGAGGACCACCACTCCGAATCCCAACTCAACGCTTAAAGGAGAAGAAGATTTGTTCTCAAGTCAGGTTCTGTAGCTATGGTTCATACGCCTTTGCTCTTGCATTACTGTATTTACTCATACCAACTATTTTCAAATTTGAAGGATGGAATTGAAACTCCAATGGCGCAACAGGTTTGTTTTAAACCTGTTTCTTTAACTAGTTTGCTGTTGTAACCTGCTCTATGTTGATTTCAGTTTCAATTGAATAAACAGTTATGTTCTCATGTCATGCACATTACAAGTGTTGTTATTGCTCTATAGTTACCCACACTTATATTCTGTCTATTCTGCTTTGTCTTGAACAAATATTATTTGAACTGTGTCTCTATCTTGATTTGGCAACAAACACTAGAATGATATAGACCATAAAGTGACCATGGTACATAGATATATGTTTGTTTCATGATGTTATCCTATCCACTTTACTACTGAACTCATTTACCAAAATGAGTTTCATATAAAACATGGTAAACATGTGATGTGTCTGCTTGTTTCTCTTTTAGAATGCGAACAAAATATTGGAGAACAGTACCGCGTTATCCAATGGTAAAGGAAGTAATGCAGATAAGGTTCAAGATAGTGAGACATCCCTGTTGGTCTCCAAGAAAGCTGATAAAAACTATCTTGGCGATAGTGAGGGAACCCAAAAGTCCTGTCTTGATGTAGTGTTCGAGTTACTGGCCACTACTGCTGGCACAAGCTCTTCGAACTCGCTGCCTGAATCAGTTCATCTTCTTGAGTCTCAACTTCAAGTTGAAAGACATCGATCAGATGTGCTGCGACAGGAAGCTGAAGGACTGAGGAAGTCCCTGCAGAATTCAGATGCATATTTTCTGGTGCAACAACAAGTGCTGGAGGATTTAAGCGCCAAACAAGAGAAATTTAATAAGCTTGCTAAGCATCTTGCCAGCATTATGGGTACCCAGGATATTGTTTCTTGAGATCTTCTGAAGTGGTTTCAGTTCTGGATTTGTTTTGCTGCGACATTTATTTGCGCTGGTCGCCAACTTTGACAACCACTGTATATGATATGCTGCTTTGTTCCCTATATTTGCACTGGTGGCGAACTTTGATGCCCAGTGGATGTAATATGTGTAATAGCTGTGATAGCCTAGCGTTAGTTGCTTGCTTATTTATTTCCTTGTTGTCTTGTCTATTTGTTTGCTTGTACTCATTGCAGTTCTTTTTCCGCGGTTAGCTAGTGGCTGCAATAACCTATTTTTTAAAACTAGGCCACAATAACCATGGGCTAATATGTACTGTAGTGACACTGGGCCTCCTACTGGCCGTAGAAATAGTGGGCCTTCTACGGGCCGTAGAAACAATGGGCCTTCTGCGGGTCGTATCATCAATGGGCCTTATACGGGCCGTATGATCGATTGGCCAAACATGGGCCAAACAGACCGCATTATGGCCGTAAACGGGCTAGAGTTGGAATCGTCCGTTCATGGGCCGACCATAACGGGCCATCGTTAATAGGCCATATATGATGACGCTATGAAAATGGCCCAACGTATTAACGGACCACAAACGGGCCGACTGTAACCACAGGCTGAATTTGGCCCACAAGCAGAAAATTATAGTAACGGGCCGTAAGTAAACGAATGCTGGAAATGAGCCCTAGAATAAATAGGCTCTGAGAAGGCCAAAAGATAACATGGGCTTGAAATGGCCCAACGGAATAACAGGCCGTTAATGGGTATAAAGTGATACACTATTCATTACGGGCCAGTTTCACCACGGGCCGTTAATGGGTGTAAAGTGATACACTGTTCATTACAGGCCAGTTTCACCACGGGCCGTTAATAGGCCAAGAGTTACATAGGGCCTCATATGGGCCGAAAGACGTCATGGGCCATACATGGGCCAGAAGTGAAAACGGGCTAGAATCATATTGGGTGGCCCATATGACGCTACTGGGCCTAATTCCGATAGGGCGTAACGGGCCTTGGGTTAGCGGGTTGTAAATGGGCTATATGCGAACAGGCCGTTAACAGGCTTTACATGGGCCGGCCCGCCACCTTTTGACCAAGTCAAATGGGTCGGCCTTTTCACATGAATGGGCCTCTGTTGGGTCGTGCCACGTGTCGACGTATCATAGGCGCCTTTTGTCTAATGAGTGGATGACATCTGTCCCAACGATGAGTCGACACGTGTTTCCTCCAGCCAATGATGATTTTACATGTGGGAAATCCCCATTGGTTGGGGCTGTTAACGGGTTATCGGATCCAAAACCTGACCCGATAGCTTAACAGCGTTCCGTTATGGTGGATGCCACGTGTCGGTCACCCTTGACGAAAGCACTTCTGTGACGCAGGATTTATCGTCATGGAAGTGGACACTTCCGTGATGATAATTTAGGTAATGTCATGGAACACTTCTACGACAGCACAGGTATGACTATCTTGATTCTGTCGTAAAATCGTCATGGATGTACATGCATGACAGAAAATGCGACCTACTATGACAAACACGTATCATCACGGAAGTGTATTTTTTTGTAGTGTCTCTATCATGAAGATCATGGTACTACTTTGAAGCACAAGTGTGGTAAAAGGATAGTAGCATTGTCCCTTCTCTCTTTTTCTCTCATTTTTTTATTTATTTGGGCCTTTTCTCTTTTTTTATGGCCTCCTTTTTTATTTTTTTATTTGGGCTTCTTTGGCCTCTTTTTTTCATTCGAAGTCTCATCCCGACTTGTGGGGGAAGCATAGTATCCATCATCCTTTCCTCACTTGGGACAATGCTCTAAAAATGATGATCATCACACTTTTATTTACTTACAACTCAACAATTACAACTCAATACTTGATGGGGATATTACTACTGAAGGTAAACCGTCCTTATGTAGCCGGGTTAACTCCTTGAAGATTAGAAGCCCATGAAGATGCAAGGATGATGGCGCTTCACAAAGGCCCAAGGCCCAAAAGGCAGGTTAAAGCCTGTAAATGTAAACCGACCTAGTCATGTAACTTATATTATAAGATAGGAAGGATACAGACCAAACTGGATTCGTTTATGATCCGGCTTCGGGACTCTGTAGCCCGGCGGGCGTCAACCTATGTATATAAAGGGATGACCTGGCCGCGGTTTAGGGACAGATAACAACTCGAGAGCCAGACAAAGCGGATTTGCTCCCTGGCCTTCGAAACCCTGGCAATACCAATCACAACTAGACATAGGCTTTTACCTTCCTTGAAGGGGCCAAACTAGTATAAAATCCCCGTGTCCGGTTTAACCCCTTTGAGCTAACCCGTAGCGATGGCTCCATGACTAAGTCCTTTCACAAGGACATCTGCCGTGACAAACCCATGACAGTTGGCGCCCACCGTGGGGCTATCGCACGATGGTTTTGAGTTCTTGAAGGGCAGCTTTGATGGACTTAAGGGATACGCTGTGGGCCGGATGACGAAGAGTCGTCGCGGCAAGCTCTACATCGACAATGCAGGATGGGGTCCCGAGGCCGATTCAATCGAGTATGGGTACCGGGTCCCCTTCGGTGGGATTCACGTCTTCATCGGCAAGATCGGCGAACCGGCCCCTGAGTCGGACATGTGCACCGACATCATCGAAATGGCTCGGCATGCAAGTTCTTTGCCGGTTCAGCCCGAGGCAAGGCATGTTTTCGTAGGCGTCATCCATGGATCAAGATACAAGGACGGGCCGGTGTCCGATGGAGAGACTGTGGTCTGTTCTGATGATGAGTCTTCTGGAGAGACTGAATCACTTTATCAGTTGCAGGACGGCCGGATTGATGGAGGATCCGAGGGCAACAGTATTCTGGATTCCCCTGATCTGCTAAACCGAGCCGCCATCTTCATGGCCGGCACACAATCAGCGCCTCATTCATCGATCGCCGCAGTAATACTCTCCGGTTCAACAACGGCTACACCAGCAGGGGCAGGAAGCTCTGCGCCGCCTCCAGCCCAAGTCATGTCTGATTTGTTCGACGCTTTGGCAACATTGATGGCCGCAGAGGTGGATGCAGCAGCCAGGGATCAGCACAATGCAGAGATTGCAAAGGTGAAAGATCAGATAGCTCAGGCTAAAGCGAACCTGGCGGCAGAGAACGCTAGGATGGCTACAAAGTGGGCTGAATTGGAAGCACAGGTCTACCGGATTAGGCTGGATCAGAATGCTTCAGAGGAAGTCATGAGAAGAAGGTACCGATCACGTCTCCCATCGGTTTATGAGCCACAGAATCTCTTCAACACACCAGGAGCAGGAGCTGGTAACCAACCCATACAAAACCGGGCAGAGGCACCGGGAGCAGGAACGCCGGTTCAACCGCGCACGATGGACCCGCCTCGCCAGAACAACGTTGTGCCACAGTATGTACCAACACCTCCTGGGCATTATTCCAACCCGTTGGACAATATTTTGGCCGCCGCTTCATGCCTGGCAGCCCTCCCAACCGACGGCGAGTCACCAGTTGCGGTGGAAGCACGTCGGGCCAGGGATCTCCTTCAAACAACGCTAAATCAACAGCAGGCATATTCACACAGTCGTGAGAGGATTCATTCCACTCCCCGTCCAAGCCGGAGCTATAGCAGACACGTGGAGGACGAACCGGCTGTGTCCAGCAGTGCACGTCGCCAAAATTCACAGCGAGGAAACAACCTGGCAGGGGGAGGCGCTAATGCGCAGGATGTTGTGGACCACGGCCGCGCACGTCGAGAGGCCGAGTTGGCAGCTCGACACGGAGCACGACAACATACTCCGGTTCACCCTACAGCTTCAGTAGAGCCAGGTGTGGTGTTTAGTTCCTTAGGGGTGCCGTGTCTCACCCCCTCTTTGCATAACGCGAGACTGCCCAAGGACTTCAAGGGACCTCGTAAGGTACCAAATTACACCACCGATTTGCAACCAGAGGCGTGGGTGGAGAGCTATGAGATGGCAATGGAGATGTTAGATGTGGATGAGGCAGTGTTTGCTAAATATTTCACCATGATGTTGGAAGGAACGGCTCGTACTTGGTTGAAGAGCTTGCCAACTAACTCTATCAGATCATGGGCCGAATTGAAGCACCGGTTTATCCAGAATTTCAAAGATAATTGTAGGCAGCCAATGTCAATCGTGGATTTGGCCGCTTGTGTCCAAGAGGAAGGGGAGTCCACGACCCATTGGGTTAAACGGGTCTTAGCGATTTTGCACTCATCAGGTCGTATCAATGCAGACACCGCAGTGTTAACATTAGAGGGCAATTGCCGTTTCAAGCCACTCAAACAGAAATTAGGAAGGCTCAAACGTCACTGCAATGATATGTCAACGCTCATGGACGCTTTGGTTAAATACGCCGATTCAGATAATACCAAGGACCCGGATTTAGAGGAGGACAAACCGGAGAAAGGGAAAATAATGGCAATGCCAAGGGTCAGCAGCCTAATCCGGCAGGCCATGGGAACAGCGGTAAGCGTAAGGCCGATAGCAGCTTGGACTTTGTTGCTAACACCAATGCTCAGGAGAATGGCCAGCCCCCTAAGGGCAAGCAGCCCCAGAGGGGAGGAGGTTCAGGCCCCAATTTGGAGCGCCTGTTAAATCAGCCCTGTCCAAAGCATGGATCAAAGGAGAAGCCAACATCGCATCTTTGGAAGGACTGTTATATCATGCGGGATTTCAAGAATTCCAATATGTTCCAGTATGATAATGGCCCGCTCGGCGGTTCAGGAGGTGGTTTCCATGGGCCGGGTTACGGAGGTGGTGGTTCCGGTTCAGGGTTTCAAGGCAACCAAACTGGACACATCAATCAAGGGCACCAAAGCAACCAGGGAGGCTACAACCCTCAGGGGAATCAGCAGCAACAGCAGCAGTCGGGTTACCAGAGCAATCCCAAGCAGCTAAATAGCGGGCAATATCATGTTTTCGCCACTAGTTTGTGTAAGCGTGATCAGAAACTTCACAAAAGGGCAGTAAACTCTGTTGAACTGGCAGTGCCTCAGTACTTATGCTGGTCTGAGCAACCCATTTTGTGGAGTAGGGAGGATCACCCACCTCAGGTTGATAATCCGGGTCACTTGGCCCTGGTGGTAGCCCCGCAAGTTGGGGATACAAGTTTACTAAAGTGCTCATGGATGGCGGAAGCAGTATCAACATTCTGTATTATGACACATTCCGTCGTATGGGGTTGACAGATAAGAATATTAAACCGTCAAATACCGTTTTTCATGGCGTGGTGCCTGGTAAGTCTGCATATCATGTTGGCAAGATAGCTTTAGAGGTGGCTTTTGGAGATGATTATGATTCAAGGTCAGAAACATTGATGTTTGAGGTGGTAAAAATCAAAAGTCCGTACCACGCCTTGTTTGGGCGGCCGGCTTATGCTAAATTCATGGCAAGGCCATGTTATGTTTATTTACAGCTTAAAATGGTAGGTCATAAGGGGACTATCACAGTACATGGAAGCAGAAAGATCGCTTTGGAATGTGAGGAAGCTGATGCGGCTTATGCTGAGTCGGTTTGTGCCACGGAGGAGCTAAAATTCTATAAGGAGCAAGTTGATCCGGCAGACATGACTTCTTTGAAAAAGCCAACTACGGAACACGATCCGGCATTGAAGTTTAAATCGGCCACAGATACCAAGATGGTTGACTTTGTTCCTGGCGATTCATCCAAATAGTTCAGCATCAGCGCTAACCTGGATCCCAAATAGGAAAGCGCGCTCATCGAGTTCATCCGTGAGAATCGGGACATCTTTGCATGGATACCTTCTGACATGCCAGGTGTACCGAGGGAACTCGCTGAGCACACACTTAACATTGACCCTAAGTTTACATCGGTCCTACAGTTTCTCCGCCGCTTCAATGAAGAAAGGCGTAAGGCTATTGGTGAAGAGGTAGCCCGTCTGTTGGCCGTTGGGTTTATTGTAGAGGTCTTTCATCCAAAGTGGTTGGCTAATCCGGTGCTGGTTCTTAAGAAAAACGACACTTGGCGTATGTGTGTGGATTACACAGATTTAAACAAAGCTTGCCCTACAGACCCCTTTGCTCTCCCTCGCATTAATCAGATAATTGATGCAACGGCATGTTGTGACCGTTTGTGTTTTCTGGATGCATATTCTGGTTATCATCAGATCAAGATGGCAGTTAAGGACCAGGAGAAGGCAGCTTTCATAACTCCCTTTGGAGCCTTCTACTATGTTTCCATGCCTTTTGGACTCAAGAGTGCCCAGGCAACTTACCAGCGATGTGTTCAGAATTACCTTCATAAGCAAATTGGGCGCAATGTTCATGCATACGTGGATGATATTGTGGTAAAGTCCAGAAAGGAGGAGACATTGATAGATGATTTAAGAGAAACCTTTGACAATCTCCGGGTTTACAAGATGATGCTCAATCCGGAGTAGTGTGTCTTTGGTGTCCCGGTAGGCAAGCTCTTGGGTTTTCTAGTGTCAAACAGAGGCATTGAGGCTAATCCGGAAAAAATTGCAGCAATTACATCCTTGGCTAAACTGGCGTGTATCAACGATGTTCAACGTCTGGCCGGCCAGATTACAGCCTTGAGCCGGTTTATCAGTCGCCTTGGAGAGAAGGCCATCCCCTTATATCAGATGCTCAAGAAAATAGATAACTTTGTCTGGAGCGAGGTAGCTGATAAAGCGTTCGAGGATCTGAAGAGGCAGCTAGCTGAACCGCCCGTGCTTTCAGCGCCGATCGATAAAGAGCCGTTATTACTATATGTGGCTGCTAATGCCCGGGCTGTTAGCGTAGCCATTGTGGTAGAGCGCAAGGAGCTTGGCAAGGAATATCCGGTTCAACGGCCGGTTTATTATATCAGCGAGGTGCTCATTGAGTCAAAGCAGAGGTATCCGCATTGGCAGAAGCTGGTGTATGGAGTATTTATGGCAAGCTGGAAGCTTAAACATTATTTTCAGGGCCATCCCATCACAGTGGTCAGTTCAGCTCCTCTGGGTGATATCATTCAAAACAGAGAAGCAACTGGCCGGATTGCCAAGTGGGCTATTGAGCTTGGACCTCATGGGCTCAAATATATACCCCGCACAGCGATCCAATCCCAGGCACTCGCGGACTTCATCAATGATTGGACGGAGTTACAGGCACCTGAAGAGAAACAATATAATACATATTGGACTATTCATTTTGATGGGTCCAGACAGTTGGAGGGCTCGGGAGCTGGAGTCATACTAACTTCTCCACGAGGTGACAAGTTTTGTTATGTCCTCCGTTTATTGTTCCCTTGTACTAACAATGCAGCTGAATATGAGGCTTTGATCCACAGTCTTCGGATGACTAAGGAGATGAATTTGAGCCGGGTTAAGTGCTTTGGCGATTCAGATCTAGTGGCTCAGCAGGTGTCTGGCACCTGGGATTTTAAGGACCCACTCATGGCTGCATATCGGCGAGAGGTGGACACAGTGGCTGGTCACTTTAAGGGTTATCAGGTGGACCATATAGACCGGCGGAAGAATGAAGCGGTGGACACTTTAAGTCATCTTGGTTCCCAGCGTAAACTGGTCCCGCCCAATTTCTTTCTTGATGTGTTGCATAATCCATCAGTTAAGGTGCCAACCGAAGAAGATTTGGCTATTCCTGATCCGGAGGCTCAGTTGGTGGCAGCTCTGCATGCCATACCGGATTGGACAATCCCATATATGGCTTACATGAACCGGGGCGAGTTACCAGACGATGAAACATTGGCCCGACAGATAGTCCGGCGTTCCAAGTCCATGACCATACTCAATGGGGAGTTACATCGCTGCAGCGTTTCAGGAGCAATTCAGCATTGTGTTTCTCCTCAAGAAGGTTGTGAGATTTTGCGAGAAATCCATGAAGGGGACTGCGGTCACCACGCCGGTTCAATGTCTTTGGTTTCTAAAGCTTTTCGCCACGGTTTTTACTGGTTGACGGCGCATGCTGATGCGGAAGATTTAGTCAAGAGATGTGACGGGTGTCAAAAATTCGCCCGCCGTGCGCACGTTCCGGCTCAAGAGTTGCGAATGATTCCAATTACGTGGCCATTTGCAACTTGGGGGCTTGATATGGTTGGACCCTTCAAGCGATCTAAGGACAAAAAGACCCACCTGTTAGTAGCAATTGATAAATTCACCAAATGGGTGGAGGCAGAGCCAGTCAGCAAGTGTGATGCAGCCACGGTGGTTCAATTCATCAAGAAGGTGATATTCCGGTTTGGTTTTCCACACAGCATTATAACAGATAATGGTACTAACTTGTCAAAAGGGGAGATGGAAGAATTTTGTCAATGTGAGCACATCCGGCTCGATCTAGCGTCGGTGGCTCACCCCCAATCTAATGGTCAAGAAGAGAGGGAAAACCAAGAAATTCTACGGGGTATCAAACCCAGGCTTATGGTTCCCTTAAAGCGGACACCGGGTTGTTGGGTTGAGGAGCTACCTTCTGTGTTATGGAGCATCAACACCACACCCAATAGGTCTATGGGTTACACACCTTTCTTCATGGTCTATGGAGCAGAGGTTGTTCTTCCTAGTGACATCTGTCACGACTCGCCCCGTGTGACAACTTATGTTGAAGCTGATAATGAGAAGGCACGTCAGGATTCTCTGGACCTATTGGATGAAGAGCGTGATCTTGCAGCAGCACGATCGGCGATTTATCAACAAGATCTCCGACGTTATCACAGCCGTCGGGTTAAAACCAGAACCTTTCAAGAAGGCGATTTGGTGCTCCGGCTCATCCAGGATTAGACTGATATGCACAAGTTATCCCCACCTTGGGAAGGACCCTTTGTGGTCAGCAAAAATCTGCACAACGGGTCTTACTACCTCATTGATGTTCGAGAGCATAAAGACTCACGTCAATCAGAGGAGGAGACCAAGCGACCATGGAACATAGCTCTCCTTCGGCCTTACTATACTTGAAGCCATAGGCTCTTCATCTGTACATATTTATGAAAGTGTATATATCATATAATAAACCGGAGCCTATGTTATAAGCGGGGTATCTGTTCTTTTTACATCTTGTGTGTGTTATACGAGTTAACTGACAAAGCGGAGTTTTTATTAATCCGGTCTTAGCAGTTGCACGGATATAAAAAAATCACTAGGGGGCTTGGTCATATTTGAACTACAGCTACACCTCTTGGTCGGTTTTGAAACCACGAAGGGATATCACTAGGGGGCTTGGTTGTTATCACACCATAGCTACACCTCTTGATAGGCATTTAGGCCACAAAAGAAAAATATGTGGAGCCAAAGAGAGTGGTGCACAAAGCACAGACTCAAACATGGGCACACACTGAGCACAACTCACAAAGTTACTTGGGGGCTCTTTTTGCAAAGCAACAAAGAGTTTGAAAGGACCCTTGTAATTGGCTATCAAGCCACGGCTTGGAAGCCTAGTGTATTCACCTAAAAACCCGGATTAACCTGCCTTCATCAAGTAAGCCACTCCCTGTCCAGGTAATCCTGGTATGACCCATCGAACGTTTGATATGTCAATCTTTTATAGACCCTGAACTTGTCAAAGTTAAAACGATGATTGGTTAATTGGAGGCCCATCTTAAAAGGCTTTGTTAAATGGATTAACTCAGAGGCCTGGCAACCCATGAAAAGCCTCGATTTGGAGCCTGGCAGCTCGTAAAAAGCCTTGCATATTTTTCTTTTTTGAGTTTTATTTGTTGAAGTTCATAAGTATTTTTCGATAAACCGGCGTCCTTGACCCGGCTTGCTTTTAAACTACAAGTTGTCGGCACATCATCAATTATAAGCCGATGTTTATTGACCCAGTCTGGTTTGACTAAATCAACAGTGTTATAAAGAAAACCCGGTAGTTATCCCGGTCCGGTTTAATATATAGATCGGCATTACAAAGATGGGGTTATCAACGTTTCGGACTGGTATTAACACCTTTGCCGTATACACCGTTGGTCAGCCAATGAGGTATGTTATGTATATTGCTTTTTGTACAAACACTTCGATTATCTCATCTATGTCTTATACACTTCCTGGACATTATGACCCGTCTAGCGGTAAACCGCTAGCTACTTTTGAGTTGTTATACCCAGGAACACAATTCATCATGGGTTGTGTCTACAAATATCTCAAAAGGTGGCAAAAGTCGTCATGAGGCATTACAAAACATGCTTGATGGCATGGCAAATAACGGAGTTTTGGCTATCTTATTACAAGAAGATTTCAAAGCAGCTCCAATGGCATAATTGTTTTTCACAAGGTCGGCACATAGTAGCCAGTAAACCAGCGACTGGTTTAGGACGCTTCGTCTGGATGGTTTGATGGTTGAGGGTCAGTTGGTGTGGGCACTTCTTCATCCCTCCCCAGATGCTGAAAATCAACCGTCGACCAATCGATTCCAGTTAAAGCTTGAAATACTGCTTCCTCATGGATAAGATTGGAGGGGTTGATATCAGGAGCATAAGTGTGCTTACGAATCGGAGGCACAAGTTCTTCAATTTCATGGATGTCGGCTGGTTGTCTTTTCCCTTTAGCGTCATAAACCGGTTGAAAATGGGACAAGTCTGTATCATCGGCCAGTTTGCTGGCTACTAGCCGCATCTGTTTGGTCAGCCGCCGGAGGTCATCGTTATCAAAGTTTCAACCGTCTTCCTTCACACCTGGATATCCTTTAATGATATCATCCGCTTCAAGGTCTGGAATCCAGGCTTTGGCTCGAATAAGTGCAGTTAAAGCTCCGAACCTGGCAGCTGCCCTCTTCAATTCGGCAATATGGGCTGGTAACATGGCCAACTTCTCAAGTGTTTCTTTAGTCAAAGTTGGGGCCGGTTTGTTATAAGTTGCCGTGCAAATAGACCGCTGAGACCCAGAGTACAACTGTTCAACCAATGTATATGCCGCTTTGAGTTTCATGCGCATATCTGTACCAAGATGAGACATCCGGGTGCCTGTCACGGTTTAACATCAGCATTCTGGTCAAAGATAAGGTTCCACAAGTTATACCAAATACATAAAGGGCACACTTACCAAAGATTGCAGAAGTCATGGCGTTAATTTGCCGTTTCAAACCAGACAGTTCTTCCACAACCGGTTTCAAGGCAGCCTTGGCGTCTTCGGCACTCTTTATTAAACCGGATTTCTCAATCTCCCATTCAGCACGGTCTTTCTTTGAGTTTTTCCATGGTGGCTAGGGCTTTCGTCAGCTCATCTTTGGTTTTGGTGGCTTCTTCTTGTTGGGACTTCACATTGTTTTGCAAATCAATGATTCGGGTCTCTTTATTCCTCAGATCAGACTGCAAACATTGAAGATATATCAAATGACAGGATACGTACATATTCTAAGTACAAACCGCATAATAGGTTATGCACTTCATACTTGGGGGCTAATGCCTATTTGCTCTAAATTGCTAAAGTTTATACAAGTCTCCAGAACAATTTAAACATTATCCTTGACACTTGGGGGCTAATGTATGTTGATTCCAAAACGGATGCATGGATTAAAACTCGGATTAACTTGCTAGAGTTAAACCGGCCTTTGAGGGATACGCGGCAGAAATCTATCTATTTGTTCAAGGGTAAATCTGGTTCTTATCAGTGGTTTAAAGTGCTACGAAGACCCGGGTTATGATTCACATTATAACCTGGCCCTTGGGGGCTATTTGGGCTAGCATTTTCAGGCTATGAATCAAGATACAAAGGAGGAAGAAAATACCTCATATCGCTCCTTCATCAAATTTACCAAACAGGCTTCATAATCCCGGTTTGCGTGCAAACGATTCAAGAAGCCAGAGTGAAGCTCCTCTACGTTGAGATGAGCATAACTTGCCAAATCACTGCTCCATTTGCCTTTTTCTCTAGCAGCCTGCTCTTATTTGGCACTATGTTGAGCCAAAACTACAGGATGGCCAGGAGAGCTATGGCCTATTCTAGTAATAATAACGTCATCACCTTGGCCTTCAGGGTTTTTGGTTGGTGATATTGGAATTTTAGCATCTTTCACCGGACTAGCCCGGTTTGGTTCTGCCGGTTCAGCATCAGGCGCGGCAGGCTCAGCGTCTGTTGGCTCATCAGTATTTTGGCCTTCAAGGGGCGGGTTATTAGAAGTAGCTTCAGGATGAGGGCCTTCCGGTTCACAAGTTTGTTCCGGTTCGCCTCTTGGTTCTTCTTCTTCGGCGACCGGGTATTCAGGCGGATTGGTGACCCGAGCTTTCTTGCTGGGTCTGGCTTTGGCCCTGCAAACAGAATAAAAGAGGATTAACATCCTATTCAAAGGATTTATGACGCATTGAAAGGAAAAGTTTTTACAACTTACCTAGCCACAGTTTTCAAAGGGGGAGTTGAGTTGCTGTCGATTCACCAGAAGATGAAGGAGGTGTCACCTGATAATTTGAATCGAACGGATTAAGAGGCTGTCTGAAATAACCTGCCTTGGGGTAAGAATGGTCAGAAGTAGGAGAGACCTCAGACCGGTGCTTCTGAACCAGGGTATCAGGTACACCGGCTGAAGTGACCTGCTGGCCACTATGCCGGGTTGTCCGGCGAGCTTCATGCTGCTGAGTCTTCAAAATAAATGTTGGATCCAAATGAGCAAGAGGATAAGAAAAGCTTACTTTCCGGACTTCTTGGCGAGTTTTTTGTGTTGGCATAGAGTCTGAACCGGAGGAATGGGTAATTACCTCTCCATCATCAGCTTGACTAGCCTCTGCGTCCTCCTGAGGAAGATCATTGTTAATGAGATGCATGAAAAGAGAGCCAAGTGAGTAAGTTCTACCTCAACTTCTGGATCATCAGTGTCATCATCAAGCTCCATGTTGATCCGGTCAGCCGTTTTCCATTTTGACGTCCGTTTTACGGCTTTGGTTTTGGGGCGGGATGGCTTGACCACTTTATCCCCAGTCGGCTTTGCCACTTTCTCTATGGTTTTCCGTTTCCAGAAGGGGTCATCACCCTACATACACAGAAGAAGGATTACAGGTTGCATAAGCTAAAAATATTAGAGATGAAAAGGAAGTATAATGCTTACAGCAGGCGGTTTGTTCTTGGCATAGAAGGGACTCAGACCGGTTTGACTACAGGCCAGTTCTGATTCATTCAGAATCTTCTTTACACCTTCAGTGACTTCTTCCTCAGATAATTGAAGGTTGCAATGGCGTTGAGGGTCGTCAACCTCACCGGTATACTCAAACATTAAATCGAAACGCCGGCTTAGTGGCAAGATACTCCAGGATATCCAACAGCGCACAAAGTCCACGCCTGTTAAACTGTTCGCCATAAAGGCCCGGAGTTTGGCGAGTTGAGGGGCATATTTCGCCCTTTCTGAAGAGCTCATGCGTTGTGGCATTGGATGGGTGTGGATAGTCTGTGATCACAAAAGCCGGGGAGGGGATTTTCATCTTCAGGGGATGTATCTCTGCAATAAAACCAAGTTTGGTTCCATTCCTTTGGATGGCTGTGCAATTTGGCATGAGGAAATTCAACCTCTTTCCGCTTTTGAATTGAGACACCCCCAAGTTCAGTATTAGGGCCATTTACAAATTTTGTGCACCAGTTTAAATGAAAGAAGTCCCGTAACAGCTCGGCGGTTGGTTCTTCTTGTAAATATACTTCACAGAAGACCTGGAAGTTGCATAAATTGGAGATCGAGTTGGGACCAATATCTTGAGGATGAAGTTGGAAGTTGGCAAGCACATCTCGGTAAAACTTTGACCCTGGCGGTTTGAAGCCATGGCCTATGTGGTCAACAAACACAACCACCTCACCCTGCCTTGGGGTTGGAGGATTTTCTATTCCTGGAACTTGCCATTTGATTTCAGTTTTTTTAGCCAGGGAGCCAATGCTGACCATATCATTCAATTGTTCCTCTGTGACCCGGGAAAGAGCCCAGTTGCAAGCGGTGAATTGCTTGGCCATCATGCAACAAACGAGCTGGAAACAAAAGGCCGGTTTATAAATCACACAGGATAACATACAAGATGCAAGGGAGTAAAACATGCCCTGATAGGGGACATGGCATAAACCGGATATCAAGGCAATAATGCATAAAAGGTAGTACCACGACAGGGGTACTCAGACACTATTAAACCGGAATATAATTATGGAGGTAAAAGGCTCTTCCGGTTTATCAGAGGGCTAATGGTATAGATTGCTTATACAAAATTAAATCGCCTATGATGGTGTGAGGAGAAACAGATTTCACAGAGGTATGTGAAATTTTCGGATCTAAGATAAGACAGAAAAGTAAAAAATAATTGGATCTAGAAAGGGTGAAGAACTGAAGCAACTTATGAAGGACTAGATCAGTTCTTTGCGCATAAGGGTTTGTGGTGATAGCAGAAGATTGGCTACGGCAACGAGTACGTCAGGTACGAAGTGTTTACCTAAAGGCCAAGGAAGAACAACACTAAAAGCTCTGATGAACCTCAAGAACAGTGAAGAGCAAGGAAACCCTAATGGATCTAGGAAATAAGGGGAAAGGACTTACTGCGACCGCGGAAGCAGCGGAAGGGCGCTGTGGAACTCTGGTGCGAACAGGTTGATGCAGCGGCCGACGGCGAAGCAGAGGCGAGGTTCGAAGATGACGGTGGCGCTCGAGTGCGGGGTCGTCGAGAGGAAGAAGAAGAGATGAATGGGTAGCGGAAAGAAAAGAAGGGGTCCTCTGCCCCTATTTATAAGGCAAAGTGATAAAACGGCAAGTGCGAGAATCGAGGAGCCAAAAAATGGATAAATTAATAAAAGTGTCGCCTCAGTGACTGAATACACTTTAAATGAAGGTAATCGTCGACATCAACAGATAGATGACGTCAGGGCGGTTTATCATAATCTGGGAGTATGACGTCACAGCGGTTTACAAGATCAAGGTGAAGATATGAGGAAAGAATTTTTCTAAGTGTAGAAGATTGACATGAACAAGTTCAAACCAATCTGGGGCCTAATGTTGGGGATATTACTACTGGAGGTAAACCGGCCTTATGTAGCCGGGTTAACTCCTTGAAGATTAGAAGCCCATGAAGATGCAAGGATGATGGCGCTTCACGAAGGCCCAAGGCCCAAAGGCGGGTTAAAGCCTATAAATGTAAACCGACCTAGTCATGTAACTTGTATTATAAGATAGGAAGGATAGAGACCGAACTAGATACGTTTATGATCCGGCTTCGGGACTCTGTAGCCCGGCAGGCGCCAACCTATGTATATAAAGGGACGACCCGGCCGCGGTTTAGGGACAGACAACAACTCGAGAGCCAGACAAAGCAGATTCGCTCCCTGGCCTTCGAAACCCTAGCAATACCAATCACAACTAGAGGTAGGCTTTTACCTTCCTTGAAGGGGCCGAACTAGTATAAAATCCCCGTGTCCCCTTGTCCGGTTTAACCCCTTTGAGCTAACCCGTGGCGATGGCTCCACGACTAAGTCCTTTCACAAGGACATCTGCCGTGACAAACCCACGACAATACTTACAACAAAATATGACTCTATGTGATGCCTCTGGCGGTGTACCGGGATATGCAATGAATCAAGAGTGACATGTATGAAAATATTATGAACGGTGGCTTTTCCACAAATACACTGTCAACTACATGATCATGCAAAGCAATGTGACAATGATGGAGCGTGTCATAGTAAATGGAACGGTGGAAAGTTGCATGGTAATATATCTCGGAATGGCTATGGAAATGCCATGATAGGTAGGTATGGTGGCTGTTTTGAGGAAGGTATATGGTGGGTGTATGATACCGGTGAAAAGTGTGCGGTATTAGAGAGGCAAGCAATGGTGGAAGGGTGAGAGTGTGTATGATCCATGGACTCAACATTTGTCATAAAGAACTCATATACTTATTGCAAAAATCTACAAGTTATCAAAGCAAAGTATTACGTGCATGCTCCTAGGGGGATAGACTGGTAGGAAAATACCATCGCTCGTCCCCGACCGCCACTCATAAGGAAGAAAATCAATAAATAAATCATGCTCCGACTTCATCACATAACGGTTCACCATACATGCATGCTACAGGAATCAAAAACTTTAACACAAGTCTTTCTCAAATTCACAACTACTCAACTAGCACAACTTTAATATCACCATCTCCATATCTCAAAACAATTATCAAGTATCAAACTTCTCTTAGTATTCAACACACTCATAATTTTTTTTTATTATTAATCTTGTATACCTAGCATATTAGGATTATTTAAGAAAATTACCATGCTATTTAAGACTCTCAAAATAATCTAAGTGAAGCATGAGAGATCAATAGTTTCTTTAAAACAAATCCACCACTGTGCTCTAAAAGATATAAGTGAAGTACTAGAGCAAAACTATATAACTCAAAAGATATAAGTGAAGCACATAGAGTATTCTAATAATTTCTGAACCATGTGTGTCTCTCTCAAAAGGTGTGAACAGCAAAGATGATTGTGTTAAACTAAAAAGCAAATACTCAAATCATACAAGACTCTCCAAGCAAAACACATATCATGTGGTGAATAAAAATATAGCTCCAAGTAAAGTTACCGATGGAAGTAGACGAAAGAGGGGATGCCTTCTGGGGCATCCCCAAGCTTTGGCTTTTTGGTGTCCTTAGATTATCTTGGGGGTGCCATGGGCATCCCCAAGCTTAGGCTCTTGCCACTCCTTGTTCCATAATCCATCAAATCCTTACCCAAAACTTGAAAACTTCACAACACAAAACTTAAAGTAGAAAATCTCGTGAGCTCCGTTAGCGAAAAAAAACAAAAGACCACTTCAAGGTACTGTAACGAACTCATTCTTTATTTATATTGCTGTTAAACCTACAGTATTTCAACTTATCTATGGTTTATAAACTATTTTACTATCCATAGATTCATCAAAATAAGCAAACAACACACGAAAAACAGAATCTGTCAAAAACAGAGCAGTCTGTAGTAATCTGTAGCTAGCGCAAGATCTGGAACCCCAAAAATTCTAAAATAAATTTCTGGAAGTGAGGAATTTATATATTAATCATCTTCAAAAATAATTAACTAAATATCGCTTTCTAAATAAAAATGGCATCAGTTCTCGTGAGCGCTAAAGTTTCTGTTTTTTACAGCAAGATTAACAAGACTTTCCCCAAGTCTTCCCAACGGTTCTACTTGGCACAAACACTAATTGAACACAAAACACACAACCAAAACAGAGGATAGATAAATTATTTATTACTAAACAGGAGCAAAAATCAAGGAATAAAAATAAAATTGGGTTGCGTCCCAACAAGCGCTATTGTTTAATGCCCCTAGCTAGGCATAAAAAGCAAGCATAGATCTAGGTATTGCCATCTTTGGTAGGCAATCCATAAGTGGCTCTCATAATAGATTCATAAGGTAATTTAATTTTCTTTCTAGGGAAGTGTTCCATGCCTTTCCTTAACGGAAATTGGAATCTAATATTTCCTTCCTTCATATCAATAATTTCACCAATCATTCTAAGGAAAGGTCTACCAAGAATAATAGGACATGAAGGATTGCAATCTATGTCAGGAACAATAAAATCTATGGGAACATAGTTCCTATTTGCAACAATAAGAACATCATTAATTCTTCCCATATGTTTCTTAATAGTGGAATCCGCAAGGTGCAAGTTTAAAGAGCAATCATCAAAATCACGGAAACCTAACAAATCACACAAAGTCTTTGGAATTGTGGAAACACTAGCACCCAAATCACACAAAGCATAGCATTCATGATCTTTAATTTTAATTTTAATATTTGTTTCCCACTCATCATAAAGTTTTCTAGGGATAGAAACTTCCAACTCAGGTTTTTCTTCATAAGATTGCATCAAAGCATCAATGATATGTTTGGTAAAAGGTTTATTTTGACTATAAGCATGAGGAGAATTTAGCACGGATTGCAACAAGGAAATACAATCTATAAAAGAGCAATTATCATAATTAAATTCCTTGAAATCCAAAATAGTAGGTTCATTAACATCTAGAGTTTTGATCTCTTCAATCCCACTTTTATCAAATTTAGCATCATGATCTAAAAACTCCGAATTTTTGGAACGCCTTCTAGGTAAAGGTGGATCATATTCAGTCCCATCATTATCAAGATTCATATTGCAAAACAAAGATTTAATCGGGGACACATCAATAACTTTTAGATCTTCATCTTTATTATCATGGAAACTAGAAGAACACGCTCTTATAAAGGAATATTTCTTAGCATGCATCCTAGCGGTTCTTTCTTTGCACTCATCAATGGAAATTCTCATGGCTTTGAGATACTTATTGATATCATGCTTAGGTGGAATAGATATATGTTTCAAAGAATCAACATCAAGAGAAATTCTATCAACGTTCCTGGCCAACTCATCAATCTTAAGCAATTTTTTTTCAATAAAGCATTGAAATTCTTTTGCGAAGTAATAAATTCTTTAATATTAGATTCAAAATCAGAGGGCATCTTATTATAATTTCCATAAGAATTTTTGTAGGAATTACCATAATTATTAGAGGAATTGCTAGGACAAGGCCTAGGATTAAAGTTTCCTCTATACGCGTTGTTACCAAAATTGTTCCTACCAAAAAAATTCACATCCATAGATTCATTATTATTCTCAATCAAAGTAGATAAAGGCATATCATTAAGATCAGAAGAAACACTTTTATTAGCAAATAATTTTATAAGTTCATCCATCTTTCCACTCAAAAAATTAATTTCTTCCATTGGATGCACTTTTTATTAGTAGATCTTTCAGTGTGCCATTGAGAATAATTAACCATAATATTATCTAGGAGTTTAGTAGCTTCTCCTAAAGTGATTTCCATAAAAGTGCCTGCCGCGGACGATTCTAAAAGATTTCTAGAAGCAAAATTCAATCCGGCATAAAAAATTTGTATAATCATCCACAAATTCAAACCATGTGTTGGGCAATTACGTATCATTAACTTCATCCTCTCCCAAGCTTGTGCAACAAGTTCATGATCAAGTTGCTTAAAATTCATAATATCGTTTCTAAGAGAGATAATCTTAGCGGGAGGAAAATACTTAGAGATAAAAGCATCTTTGCACTTATTCCAAGAGTCAATACTATTTTTAGGCAAAGACGAAAACCAAGCTTTAGCACGATCTCTAAGCGAAAAAGGAAATAGCTTCAATTTAACAATATCGTTATCCACATATTTCTTCTTTTGCATATCACACAAATCAACGAAGCTATTTAGATGGGTAGCGGCATCTTCACTAGGAAGGACGGAGAACAGATCTTTCATGATAAGAATCAGCAAAGCGGCATTAATTTCACAAGATTCAGCAACGGTAAGAGGAGCAATCAGAGGGCTAATAAAAGTGCCTCCCGCGGACGAATCTAAAAGATTCCTAGAAGCAAAATTCAGTCTGGCATAATTTTTTTGTATAATCATCCACAAATTCAAACCATGAGTAGGGCAATTACGTATCATTAATTTCATCCTCTCCCAAGCTTGTGCAACATGTTCATGATCAAGTTGCTTAAAATTCATAATATCGTTTCTAAGGGAGATGATCTTAGCGGGAGGAAAATACTTAGAGATAAAAGCGTCTTTGCACTTATTCCAAGAATCAATACTATTTTTAGGCAAAGATGAAAACCAAGCTTTAGCATGATCTCTAAGCGAAAAAGGAAATAGCTTCAATTTAACAATATCTTTGTCCACATATTTCTTCTTTTGCATATCACACAAATCAACGAAGCTATTTAGATGGGTAGCGGCATCTTCACTAGGAAGGCCGGAAAACGGATCTTTCATGACAAGATTCAACAAGGCGGCATTAATTTCACAAGATTCAGCATCAGTAAGAGGAGCAATCAGAGGGCTAATAAAATCATTGTTGTTGGTATTGGTAAAGTCACACAATTTAGTGTTATCTTGAGCCATCGTGACAAGCAAGCAATCCAACACACAAGCAAACGAGGAACGGGCAAAAAAGAGGCAAATAGAGAAAGAGAGGGAGGATAGAGAGAGAGGGCGAATAAAACGGCAAGGGTGAAGTGGGGGAGAGGAAACGAGAGGCAAATGGCAAATAATGTAATGCGGGAGATAAGGGTTTGTGATGGGTACTTGGTATGTTGACTTTTGTGTAGATCTCCCCGGCAACGGCACCAGAAATCCTTCTTGCTACCTCTTGAGCACTTGCGTTGGTTTTCCCTTGAAGAGGAAAGGGTGGTGCGGCAAAGTAGCGTAAGTATTTCCCTCAGTTTTTGAGAAGCAAGGTATCAATCCTGTAGGAGGCTACGCGCGAGTCCTCGCACCTACACAAAACAAATAAATCATCGCAACCAACGCGATAAGGGGTTGTCAATCCCTACACGGTCACTTACGAGAGTGAGATATAATAGATATGATAAGATAATATTTTTGGTATTTTTATGATAAAGATGCAAAGTAAAATAAAAGCAATGAAAATAACAAAGTATTGGAAGATTAATATGATGAAGATAGACCCGGGGCCATAGTTTCACTAGTGGCTTCTCTCAAGAGCATAAGTATTTTACGGTCGGTGAACAAATTAATGTTGAGCAATTGACAGAATTGAGCATAGTTATGAGAATATCTAGGTATGATCATGTATATAGGCATCACGTCCGAGACAAGTAGACCGACTCCTGCCTGCATCTACTACTATTACTCCACACATTGACCGCTATCCAACATGCATCTAGAGTAACGCCTTAAGCAAGATGACATGATGTAGAGGGATAAACTCATGAAATATGATGAAAACCCCATCTTGTTATCCTCGATGGAAACAATACAATACATGCCTTGCTGCCCCTACTGTCACTGGGAAAGGACACCGCAAGATTGAACCCAAAGCTAAGCACTTCTCCCATTGCAAGAAAGATCAATCTAGTAGGCCAAAACAAACTGATAATTCGAAGAGACTTGCAAAGATAACCAATCATACATAAAAGATTTCAGAGAAGATTCAAATATTGTTCATAGATAAACTTGATCATAAACCCACAATTCATCGGTCTCAACAAACACACCGCAAAAAGAAGATTACATCGAATAGATCTCCACGAGAGAGGGGGAGAACTTTGTATTGAGACCCAAAAAGAGGGAAGAAGCCATCTAGCTAATAACTATGGACCCGAAGGTCTGAGGTAAACTACTCACACTTCATCAGAGAGGCTATGGTGTTGATGTAGAAGCCCTCCATGATCGATGCCCCCTCTGGCGGAGCTCCGAAACAGGCCCCAAGATGGGATCTCATGGATACAAAAAGTTACGGCGGTGGAATTAGGGTTTTGGCTCTGTATCTGATCGTTTGGGGGAACGTAGGTATATATAGGAGGAAGAAGTATGTCGATGGAGCAACAGGGGGCCCACGAGGGTGGAGGGCATGCCCCCCTACCTCGTGGCCTCCCTGTTGGTTGCTTGACGTAGGGTCCAAGTCTCCTGGATCTTGTTCGTTCCAAAAATCACGTTCCCGAAGGTTTCATTCCGTTTGGACTCCGTTTGATATTCCTTTTATTTGAAACCCTAAAATAGGCAAAAAACAGCAATTCTGGGCTGGGCCTCCAGTTAGTAGGTTAGTCCCAAAAATAATATAAAGGTGTATAATAAAGCCCAATAATGTCCAAAACAGAAGATAATATGGCATGGAGCAATCAAAAATTATAGATACGTTGGAGACGTATCACCCATCAATAGATATCAATGTGAGTGAGTAGGGATTGCCATGCAACGGATGCACTAGAGCTATAAGTGTATGAAAGCTCAATAAAAGAAACTAAGTGGGTGTGCATCCAACTCGCTTGCTCACGAAGACCTAGGGCATTTTGAGGAAGCCCATCATTGGAATATACAAGCCAAGTTCTATAATGTAAAATTCCCACTAGTATACGAAAGTGATAACATAGGAGACTCTCTATCATGAAGATCATGGCGCTACTTTGAAGCACAAGTGTGGTAAAAGGATAGTAACATTGTCCCTTCTCTCTTTTTCTCTCATTTTTTTATTTGGGCCTTTTCTCTTTTTTTATGGCCTCTTTTTTCGTCTGGAGTCTCATCCCGACTTGTGGGGGAATCATAATCTCCATCATCCTTTCCTCACTTGGGAAAATGCTCTAATAATGATGATCATCACACTTTTATTTACTTACAACTCAAAAATTACAACTCGATACTTTGAACAAAATATGACTCTATGTGAATGCCTCCGGCGGTGTACCGGGATATGCAATGAATCAAGAGTGACATGTATGAAACAATTATAAAGGTGGCTTTTCCATTAAATACGATGTCAACTACATGATCATGTAAAGCAATATGACAATGATGTAACATGTCATAACAAACGGAATGGTGGTAAGTTGCATGGCAATATATCTCGGAATGGCTATGAAAATGCCATAATAGGTAGGTATGGTGGCTGTTTTTAGGAAGGTATATGGTGGGTGTATGATACCGACGAAAGGTGTGCGGTATTAGAGAGGCTAGCAATGGTGGAAGGGTGAGAGTGCGTATAATCCATGGACTCAACATTAGTCATAAAGAACTCACATACTTATTGCAAAAATCTATTAGTTATCGAATTGAAGTACTACGCGCATGCTCCTAGGGGGATAGAATGGTAGGAAAACACCATCGCTCGTCCCCGACCGCCACTCATAAGAAAGACAATCAATAAATAAATCATGCTCTGACTTCATCACATAACGGTTCACCATACATGCATGCTACGGGAATCACAAACTTTAGAACAAGTATTTCTCAAATTCACAACTACCCAACTAGCATGACTCTAATATCACCATCTTCATATCTCAAAACAATCATAAAGAATCAAACTTCTCATAGCATTCGATGCACTTTATATGATAGTTTTTATTATACCCAACTTGGATGCTCATCACATTAGGACTAATTTTATAGCCAAAGCAAATTACCATGCTGTTATATAAGACTCTCAAAATAATATAAGTGAAGCATGAGAGATCAATAATTTCTATAAAATAAAACCACCACCGTGCTCTTAAAAAGTTATAAGTGAAGCACTAGAGCAAAATTATCTAGCTGAAAAGATATAAGTGAAGCACATAATGTATTCTAATAAATTCCGATTCATGTGTGTCTCTCCAAAAGGTGTGTACATCAAGGATGATCATGGTAAACTAATAAGCAAAGACTCAAATCATACAAGACGCTCCAAGCAAAACACATATCATGTGGTGAATAAAAATATAGCCTCAAGTAAAGTTACCGATGGACGAAGACGAAAGAGGGGATGCCTTCCGGGGCATCCCCAACCTTAGGCTTTTGGTTGTACTTGAATTTTACCTTGGGGTGCCATGGGCATCCCCAATCTTAGGCACTTGCCACTCCTTATTCCAAAATCCATCAAATCTTTACCCAAAACTTGAAAACTTCACAACACAAAACTCAACAGAAAATCTCATGAGCTTCGTTAGTATAAGAAAACAAACCACCACTTCAAGGTGTAATTAACTCATTCTTTATTTATATTGGAGTTAAACCTACTGTATTCCAACTTCTCTATGGTTCATACCCCCCTATACTAGCCATAGATTCATCAAAATAAGCAAACAACACACAAAAAACAGAATCTGTCAAAAACAGAACAATCTGTAGTAATCTGTAGGTTTCGTATACTTATGTAACCCCAAAAATTCTGAAATAAATTGGAGGACGTGAGGAATTTTTCTATTAATAATCTACAAAAAGAATCAACCTAATCTCACTCTCCAGTAAAGAATGGCAGCTAATCTCGTGAGCGCTAAAGTTTCTGTTTTTTACAGCAAGATCGCAAAGACTTCCCCCAAGTCTTCCCAAAGGTTCTACTTGGCGCAAACACTAATTAAAAACATAAAACCACATCTAAACAGAAGCTAGATGAATTATTTATTACTAAACAGGAACAAAAAGCAAGAAACAAAAATAAAATTGGGTTGCCTCCCAACAAGCGCTATCGTTTAACGCCCCTAGCTAGGCATTGATAATTTTAATGATGCTCACATGAAAGATAGCAATTGAAACATGAAGAGAGCATCAAGTAGTATATGAGGATCACATCTAAGTCTAACATACTTCCTATGCATAGTCATTTTATAAGAAAACAAATTAGCAAGACAAGCTAGATCTAGCATATGCAAGGAAGGAGAAAGAAACAATAGCAATCTCAACATAACGAGAGGTAATTTAGTGACACGAAAATTTCTACAACCATATTTTCTTCTCTCATAATAATTACATGCAGTATCATAAGAAAATTCAATAATATAGCTATCACAAAACATACCCTTAACACGATCCACATGTATGCAAAGTTGACACTCTTCCAAAATAGTGGGATTAACATTAACTAAAGTCGTGACCTCTCCAAACCCACTTTTATCAAAAACTTCATAAGATTGAACATTCTCCAAATATGTGGGATCTAAAGTTGACACTCTTCCAAACCCACTTTCAATATTTCAAACATTATTATCAATCTTATATTCATCATGGGGCTTAAATAAATTTTCAAGATCATAAGAAGAATCACCTCAATCATGATCATTGCAACAAATAGCAATCATAGCAAAACAAGCATCCCCAAGCTTGAGGTTTTGCATATCATTAACACAATTGACATTAAGAGAATTTATGATAACATCATTGCAATAATGCTTTTCATCGAAGGAACTATCAAGTATGGGTGCAATAGCAATGATCTCATGTTTAACATAAGGAACTATAGCAAATTTATCTTCATAAATATTTGCATCATGGTCACAAGAGTAGCAAGCATCATGTTCATCAAGGGATATTTCAATCAAATCATCGGAATCATAATTATTTATAGATTCATGCATATCATTATTTTCTTCCAAAGTAGCGGTCATTTTTCAATAAATTCTTTGACATAGACATTATGAGCATAGTTTTCATAGCAATATTTAAGTATGTCAAAATTTTCAGATTCGTAGAGAGTAATATCATACTTTTCAATCAAAGAAGCAACTTCATAAGCACCCTTAAAAGCAACAAATTCTTCAATTTGTTTGATATCATAGTAACTATAAACACCCTTTAACTGGATCTCCAAGTAGAACACTTTAACTGGATCCATATCAATAGATTTTTAGCAAGCAAAGATGCAAGTAAATAGAAGGCACATGGAAACACAAACAAAGATACATATGGGAAGAAGGCGAAGAAAAGGCCAAGGTTTTCGAAAATCTTTTAGAAGTGGGGGAGAGGAAAACGAGAGGCAAATGGCAAATAATGTAATGCGAGGGATAAGAGTTTGTGATGGGTACTTGGTATGTCTTGACTTGTGCGTAGATCTCCCCAGCAACGACGCCAGAAATCGCACGTTGGCGGGAGATCATATCTTGACTTGACTTGGTGCAACCTCCCCGGCAATGGCGCCAGAAATCCTTATTGCTACCTCTTGAGCATGCGTTGGTTTTCCCTTGAAGAGGAAAGGGTGATGCAGCAAAGTAGCATAAGTGTTTCCCTCAGTTTTGAGAACCAAGGTATCAATCCAGTAGGAGATTACACGCAAGTCCCTCGTACCTGCACAAACAAACAAGAACCTCGCAACCAACGCGATAAAGGGGTTATCAATCCCTTCACAGTCACTTACAAAAGTGAGATCTGATAGAGATAATAAGATAAATATTTTTGGTATTTTTGTTGTATAGATTGGAAAATAAAGATTGCAAAATAAACAGCGACAGAAATAGCTTGTTGGCGGGAGAATAATATAATGGAAAATAGACCCAGGGGCCATAGGTTTCACTAGTGGCTTATCTCAAGATAGCAAATTCTATGGTGGGTGAACAAATTACTGTCGAGCAATTGATAGAAAAGTGCATAGTTATGAGAATATCTAGGCATGATCATGTATATAGGAATCACGTCCGCGGCAAGTAGACCGAAACGATTCTGCATCTACTACTATTACTCCACACATCGACCACTATCCAGCATGCATCTAGAGTATTAAGTTCATAAGAACAGAGTAACACATTAGGAAAGATGACATGATGTAGAGGGATAAACTCAATCAATATGATATAAACCCCATCTTTTTATCCTCGATGGCAACAATACAATGCGTGCCTTGCTGCCCCTGCTGTCACTGGGAAAGGACACCGCAAGATTGAACCCAAAGCTAAGCACTTCTCCCATTGCAAGAAAGATCAATCTAGTAGGCCAAACCAAACTGATAATTCAAAGAGACTTGCAAAGATATTTAAATCATGCATCAAAGATTTTAGAGAAGAATCAAATATTGTTCATAGATAATCTTGATCATGAACCCACAATTCATCAGATCTCGACAAACACATCTCAAAAAGAATTACATCGAATAGATCTCCAGGAGAATCGAGGAGAACTTTGTATTGAGATCCAAAGAGAGAGAAGAAGCCATCTAGCTAATAACTATGGACCCAAAGGTCTGTGGTAAACTACTCACATATCATCAGAGAGGCGATGGTGTTGATGTAGAAGCCCTCCGGGATCGATTCCCCCTCCGGCGGAGCGCTGGAAAAGGCCCCAAGATGGGATCTCACGGGTACAGAAGGTTGCGGCGGTGGAAATAGGGTTTCGTAGTGCTCCTGGATGTTTCCGGGGCATATGAATATATATATATATATATAGGCGAAAGAAGTAGGTCGGTGGAGCCACGAGGGGCCCACGAGGGTGGGGGCGCGCCTACCCCCTGGGCGCACCCTCCTACCTTGTGGCCGCCTCGTTTCTTCCTTGACGTCCACTCGAAGTCTCCTGGATTGCGTTTGTTCCAAAAATAACTCTCCCGAAGGTTTCATTCCGTTTGGATTCTCTGTGGTATTCCTTTTCGGCGAAACACTAAAATAGGCAAAAAACAACAATTTGCACTGGGCCTTTGGTTAGTAGGTTAGTCCCAAAAATAATACAAAAGTGCATAACAAAGCCCATTAAACATCCAAAACAGATAATATAATAGCATGGAACAATCAAAAATTATAGATACGTTGGAGACGTATCAGAGCACTGTATTGACATGAATCATATGAGGCAGGATAATCACCGGGTATATTTTGGTGAGGCTTTGGACCTGGTGGAGCAGTTTGGCATTGAGGACTTGATCACTTTCCACCTGGACTTTGACCCTGAGATTGTGGCTCAGTTCTTTGCCTCGGTCCACTTCCATACTGATGAGGAACGGACCGTGACGTGGATGACCAATGGACAAGGGATGACCGCCAAGTGGAAGGAGTTCATGGATCTACTACAGGTTCGTGATGAGGGGCTCAACTCGCCCGTTGGTGTTCGCCCTCATGCCAACACCGAGTCTGCCAACAAGAACAAGCTTTAGCGATACTATGTTGAGAAGCAGCTTCCCGGTGGCAAGAAGGCGTGGGTGCTGAACCCATTCCTTGACATCATGCATCAGATCTTCCGCAACTCCCTCTTTCCACGCATTGGTGACAAGGATAAGGTGCACGCCTATCTCGTGGATATGATGCTCTTCTGTGAGGAGCGCATCGTGTTCAGACGCAACCACTTGATGTCTCACATATCATGTGGTGTGAGCTACGGTTTGCGGTGTTCAACCGTAAGGTACCCATCTATGGTCCTTACCTGTTTCACCTGATCTCGAAGACTTGGGAGAAGCTCTATCCCAATGATGAGTTTGAGGCCCCCGACTGGACCCGTCATGAGCCCATCAAGCTCCGCATCAAGCCTCAGTGGTCTAACACCACTACCCGTGCTGAGGAAGAGGCTGCTTAGATGGACGTGGATGAGGATGAGATTGAGGAGGAGGAAGTGGATGACGACAGCTCTGCTGGGTATGCTCCTCCCTCTACTGAGCCCTCATGGGCTAAGAAGCTGAAGGCCAAGATGAAAGCCTTGTTCTGTATGCAAGCCAAGGGGCAGTACATGACCCATGTTGCTTCCAAGGAGAGTCGCCATCGCGACAAGAGGATCTTGAGGACGTTTGGCGAGGAGATATCCAGTGGGTCCGAGAAGCACATCATGCCAGAGGCCGAATGGATGGCAAAGCATGGCTACCAGTGGACTGAGTCTAAGGAGGAGACCATCCCCGCTGCCGAGACCGATGAGGAGCGTGACGAGTGATTGCTTCAGCTGGAGCTACCACCTGTGTCTTAGGTGTCCTCTCTATCTTTTTGGTGTCTCGATGCCAAAGGGAGAGAGAGTATAGGGATTTCCAAGTCGTGTGTCGTGTCATTTCACTTTGTTGCTTTTGTCGCTTTGCTTTCGTCCTGTTGAACCTCGTTTGCTTTGGTTTGGCTTGTACTCGTGAGTCGTATTTCCTTATCATATGGTGTAAGACATATGCACTCTAGCGTATCTTATTGTCTTTCATGTTTAGTAGCCTGTGAGCTTATGCTATCCTGTGCCAGTTACTTTATGCTCATGTTTATTATCTTGCCTCCTTGCTTAGTATTAGGTATTTTATTGCAAGATATGTCTCGTCTATAAAATATAGGGGGAGTGTTGATCCTAGTATGTATGTCGTGTAGTCCAAAGCACTTCTCTAGTGTGCACACATCTAGGGGGAGCCCGTCTATATTTTATAGATGTTGGGTTTTCCTATGCTTCATTTTATATCCCTATGTGCAAATCCTGTATTGTCAGCAATCCACCAAAAAGGGGGAGATTTTAAGGGAATATTTATCCCTTAGTAGTTTTGGTGATTGATGACAATGCTTTTGCGGACTAATCGTGTGCATGAGCATTTCAGATATATCATGCCTAAGCACAAGACGATTTGGTGCCCCTCGAAGATCATTGAAGACGTCATTTCTCTAGGTTTCTTTTTGGTGGATTTGAGTCATAGGAAAGACATACTATTAAGAGAGGGTCTGCGTTGGAAAGCTTTGGGTGGAATCATCACATAAACGTCTGTTCCTTTCTGCACCACCTTTCCTTTGGCTCTTTGAAGCATCCTCTGTTTCTCCATATCTCTACAAAAGGAAGGACTCCTAGTGTTGCTGAACTGGAGCATGCGGTAGTACCGGCCATGGGCGCGGTAGTACCGCAGGTGCTCACGGTAGTACCGCTTCTTGGAAGCGGTAGTACCGTGGCCTCAGGCCTGCACAGCGGCACGAGCGGAAGTAGGGGCGGATGTAATTTTTTACATCTACGCTCTGCGTGGTAGTACCGCTCCAGGCTTGTGGTAGTAGTGTGTCAAATTTTTGCATAAGTAGAAACTCAGTGGAAGTTGCCACAGATGTATTTTTATATGTCCGTGCCTTCCCAGCCTAGACTATTCCTGCCTTGTGATGTCTACTACACAACCTTCTTCTTGTAGACGTTGTTGGGCCTCCAAGTGCAGAGGTTTGTAGGACAGTAGCAAATTTCCCTCAAGTGGATGACCTAAGGTTTATCAATCCGTAGGAGGCGTAGGATGAAGATGGTCTCTCTCAAGCAACCCTGCAACCAAATAACAAAGAGTCTCTTGTGTCCCCAACACACCCAATACAATGGTAAATTGTATAGGTGCACTAGTTCGGCGAAGAGATGGTGATACAAGTGGTATATGGATGGTAGATAAAGGTACTTGTAATCTGAAAATATAAAAACAGCAAGGTAACTAATGATAAAAGTGAGCGTAAACGATATTGCAATGCGTTGAAACAAGGCCTAGGGTTCATACTTTCACTAGTGCAAGTTCCCTCAACAATAATAGCATAATTGGATCACATAACTATCCCTCAACATGCAACAAAGAGTCACTCCAAAGTCACTAATAGCAGAGAACAAACGAAGAGATTATGGTAGGGTACGAAACCACCTCAAAGTTATTCTTTCCAATCAATCCGTTGGGCTATTCCTATAAGTGTCGCAAACAGCCCTAGAGTTCATACTAGAATAACACCTTAAGACACAAATCAACCAAAACCCTAATGTCACCTAGATACTCCAATGTCACCTCAAGTATCCGTGGGTATGATTATACGATATGCATCACACAATCTCAGATTCATCTATTCAACCAACACATAGAACCTCAAAGAGTGCCCCAAAGTTTCTACCAGAGAATCACGACAAAAACGTGTGCCAACCCCTATGCATAGGTTCATGGGCGGAACCCGCAAGTTGCTTTCTTGACGTGCACTCCAAGTCTCCCAGGTTGCTTTCCTTCCAAAAATAAGTTCCGTGAAGTTTCAGGTCAATTGGACTCCGTTTGATTTTCCTTTTCTGTGATACTCTAAAACAAGAAAAAAAATAGAAACTGGCACTGGGCTCTAGGTTAATAGGTTAGTTCCAAAAATCATATAAAATAGCATATAAATGCATATAAAACATCCAAGGTTGATAATATAATAGTATGGAACAATCAAAAATTATAGATACGTTGGAGACGTATCAACATCCCCAAGCTTAATTCCTGCTCGTCCTCGAGTAGGTAAATGATAAAAACAGAATTTTTGATGTGGAATGCTACCTAACATATTTCTCTAAGTAGTTCTCTTCATTTTGGCATGAATGCTCAGATCCATAAGATTCAAGAAAAAAGTTTAATATTGACATAAAATAATAATACTTCAAGCATACAAACTAAGCAATCATGTCTTCTCAAAATAACATGGCCAAAGAAAGTTCATCCCTACAAAATCATATAGTTTGGTCATGCTCCATTTTCGTCACACAAAAATGCTCTCATCATGCACAACCCCGATGACAAGCCAAGCAATTGTTTCATACTTTAGTAATCTCAAACTTTATAAACCTTCACGCAATACATGAGCGCGAGCCATGGATATAGCACTATGGGTGGAATAGAATATGATGATGGGGGTTATGTGGAGAAGACAAAAAAGGAGAAAGTCTCACATCAACGAGGCTAATCAATGGGCTATGGAGATGCCCATCGATTGATGTTAATGCAAGGAGTAGGGATTGCCATGCAACGGATGCACTAGAGCTATAAATGTATGAAAGCTCAACAAAAGAAACTAAGTGGGTGTGCATCCAACTTGCTTGCTCACGAAGACCTAGGGCACTTGAGGAAGCCCATTGTTGGAATATACAGGCCAAGTTCTATAATGAAAAAATCCCACTAGTATATGAAAGTGACAAAACAAGAGACTCTCTATCATGAGGATTATGGTGCTACTTTGAAGCACAAGTGTGGCAAAGGATAGTAGCATTGTCCCTTCTCTCTTTTTCTCTCATTTTTCGGGCCTTCCTTTTTTTATGGCCTTTCCATTTTTTGGGCCTTCTCCTTTTTTATGGCCTTTCTATCTTCTTCTTTTATTCCTCACTTGGGACAAATCTCTAGAAAATGATGATCATCACACCTCTATTTATTTACAACTCAATGATTACAACTCGATACTAGAACAAAGATGACTCTATATGAATGCCTCCGGCGGTGTACCGGGATATGCAATGGACCAAGAGTGACATGTATGAAAGAATTATGAACGGTGGCTTTGCCACAAATACTATGTCAACTACATGATCATGCTAAGCAATATGACAATGATTAATGTGTCATGATAAACGGAATGGTGGAAAGTTGCATGGTAATATATCTCGGAATGGATATTGAAATGCCATATAGGTAGGTATGGTGACTATTTTGAGGAAGATATAAGGAGGTTTATGTGTGAAAGAGCGTATCATATCGCGGGGTTTGGATGCACCGGCGAAGTTCACACCAACTCTCAATGTGAGAAAGGGCAATGCACGGTACCGAAGAGGCTAGCAATGATGGAAGGGTGAGAGTGTGTATAATCCATGGACTCACATTAGTCATAAAGAACTCACATACTTATTGCAAAAATCTACAAGTCATCGAAAACCTCGGCACTACGCGCATGCTCCTAGGGGGATAGATTGGTAGGAAAAGACCATCGCTCGTCCCCGACCACCACTCACAAGGAAGACAATCAAATAACACCTCATGTTTCGAATTTGTTACACAACGTGTACCATACGTGCATGCTACGGGACTTGCAAACTTCAACACAAGTATTCCTCAAATTCACAACTACTCAACTAGCACAACTTTGATATCACTATCTCCATATCTCAAAACAATCATCAAGTATCAAACTTCTCTTAGAATTCAATGCACTTTATATGAAAGTTTTTATTATATCCCTCTTGGATGCCCATCATATTAGGACTAGATTCATAACCAAAGCAAACTACCATGCTGTTCTAAAGACTCTCAAAATAATATAAGTGAAGCATGAGAGTTCATCTATTTCTACAAAATAAAACCACCGCCGTGCTCTAAAAAGATATAAGTGAAGCACTAGAGCGAATGACAAACTACTCCGAAAGATGTAAGTGAAGATCAATGAGTAGTCGAACAATTATGCAACTATGTAAAGACTCTCTAACATTTAATAATTTCAGATCTTGGTATTTATTCAAACAGCAAGCAAAACAAAAGAAAATAAAATGACGCTCCAAGCAAAACACATATCATGTGGTGAATAAAAATATAGCTCCAAGTAAAGTTACCGATAGAAGTAGACGAAAGAGGGGATGCCTTCCAAGGCATCCCCAAGCTTAGGCTCTTGGTTGTCCTTGAATATGACCTTCGGGTGCCTTGGGCATCCCCAATCTTAGGCTCTTGCCACTCCTTATTCCATAATCCATCGAATCTTTACCCAAAACTTGAAAACTTCACAACACAAAACTTAACTGAAAACTCGTAAGCTCCGTTAGTATAAGAAAATAAATCACCACTTCAAGGTACTGTAATGAACTCATAATTTATTTATATTGGTGTTAAACCTAATTTATTCCAACTTTTCTATGGTTCATAAACTCTATTACTAGCCATAGATTCATCAAAATAAGCAAACAACACACGAAAAACAGAATCTCTCAAAAACAGAACAGTCTGTAGTGATCTGGATCAAACGTATACTTCTGGAACTCACAAAATTCTCAAATAAATTGCTGGACGTGAGTAATTTGTCTATTAATCATCTGCAAAACTAATTAACTCAATATCACTCTCCAATAAAAAATTGCACTAATTCTCGTGAGCGCTAAAGTTTCTGTTTTTTACAGCATGATCAACAAGACTTTCTCCAAGTCTTCCCAACGGTTCTACTTGGAACAAACACTAATTAAAAGCATAAAACCACATATAAACAGAGGCTAGATGAATTATTTATTACTAAACAGGAACAAAAAGCAAGGAACAAAAATAAAATTGGATTGCCTCCCAACAAGCATTGTCGTTTAACGCCCCTAGCTAGGCATGATGATTTCAATGATGCTCACATAAAAGATAAGAATTGTAACATAAAGAGAGCATCACGAAGAATATGACTAGCACATTTAAGCCTAACCCACTTCCTATGCATAGGTATTTTGTGAGCAAACAACTTGTAGGAACAAGAATCAACTTGCGTAGGAAGGTAAAACAAGCATAACTTCAAAACTTTAAGCACATAGAGAGGAAACTTGATATTATTGCAATTCCTACAAGCATATATTCCTCCCTCATAATAATTCTCAGTAGCATCATGAATGAATTCAACAATATAACCAGCACCTAAAGCATTCTTTTCATGATCTACAAGCATAGAAATTTTATTACTCTCACATAAGCAAAACTCTTCTCATTCGGAATAGTGGGAGTATCATAAGAAACTTGAATACTATAAAATGTTTCCACATTAAAAGTGTAATGTTCAGAAAAGGGGTAATAATAATCATGACAAGTTTTATAAATATAATCACTACTACATTTTATAGCATATGTATCATCACAATAATTATCATAAGTAGGAGTCATACTATCATCATTATAAATTTACATATCAAAACTTGGGAGACTAAAAATATCATCTTCATTAAACGTAGCATCCCCAAGCTTGGGACAAACATTAATTGCAGCAAATATATTCTCAAAAAATCATCTTCATCAAACATAGCATCCCCAAGCTTGGGCCTTTTCATATCATAAGCATAATCACTCTCATAATTAATAGTATGGATGCACCAATAGTATAGCAATTATCATATTCTTCCAAGCAAGTGCCAAAAAGATTTTCAAGATCATAAGAAGTATCATTATCTTCCACAATTATATTTTCATGAGGCACAATAGTAATAGGAGCACATTATTTGGGAGAGATATCTTTTTACCTCTCTTCCTTTTTCTTTTCTTCTTCTTCATCACATCATGTGTGGATTCAATTCTCTTTTTGGAGCTCCTTATTAATGAGATTGGTTGAATAGTAGGCTCTTCCTCGTTACCTGATTCATCATAAGAAATAATAGGAGGGTATTGGGAAGTCTCTTCCCTTTCATTAGTATCCTCTTCATCTTCTATTTGTTTTCTTTTCTTTATGTAGTTGGTAATATAAGGATTTTCAATACAATTCACCGCACAATACATATAAATTTCCTCTAGATCAAATCCAAGAAGTTTATAACAGGAAAATTATGGAAGATAGTTAGTTATACATTTCATTTCTTTGTAGCCCATAAGCAAACTAAGTTCATTATAATGTGCAAGGGAAATCAAGTCATCACAATTTTTGGACACGATTAGATCATGAAACAATTTGCATTGGATAGCTAAATGACCACTTCCATTGCAAAGTACACAAGTACGGCCAAGAAAATTTAAATTTTCTGCACAATCATCTAGCCTTTCTTGCAACAATTTAGTTTCTAAGTACTTATGCCTCTTACAATATCTATCTTCCCTATTTGGTGTGTACTTACAAACCCAATGCACTCCACAAAAATTGACATGTTTATAGGAGACATTTTCATCATAACTAGTGCAATCATCATTAGTACCATGGATATTCAAGGAGTTCATACTAACAACATTGAAATCATGCTCATCATTCAAAGATTTAGTGCCAAACATTTTAATGCATTCTCCTTCTAACACTTTGGCACAATTTTCCTTTCCATCATACTCACGAAAGATATTAAAAAGATGAAGCGTATGAGGCAAACTCAATTCCATATTTTTTTGTAGTTTTCTTTTATAAACTAAACTAGTGCTAAAACAAGAAACAAAAATATTCGATTGCAAGATCTAAAGATATACCTTCAAGCACTCACCTCCCCGGCAACGGCGCCAGAAAAGAGCTTGATGTCTACTACACAACCTTCTTCTTGTAGACGTTGTTGGGCCTCCAAGTGCAGAGGTTTGTAGGACAGTAGCAAATTTCCCTCAAGTGGATGACCTAAGGTTTATCATTCCGTAGGAGGCGTAGGATGAAGATGGTCTCTCTCAAGCAACCCTGCAACCAAATAACAAAGAGTCTCTTGTGTCCCCAACACACCCAATACAATGGTAAATTGTATAGGTGCACTAGTTCGGCGTAGAGATGGTGATACAAGTGGTATATGGATGGTAGATAAAGGTACTTGTAATCTGAAAATATAAAAACAGCAAGGTAACTAATGATAAAAGTGAGCGTAAACGGTATTGCAATGCGTTGAAACAAGGCCTAGGGTTCATACTTTCACTAGTGCAAGTTCCCTCAACAATAATAGCATAATTGGATCACATAACTATCCCTCAACATGCAACAAAGAGTCACTCCAAAGTCACTAATAGCAGAGAACAAACGAAGAGATTATGGTAGGGTACGAAACCACCTCAAAGTTATTCTTTCCAATCAATCCGTTGGGCTATTCCTATAAGTGTCGCAAACAGCCCTAGAGTTCATACTAGAATAACACCTTAAGACACAAATCAACCAAAACCCTAATGTCACCTAGATACTCCAATGTCACCTCAAGTATCCGTGGGTATGATTATATGATATGCATCACACAATCTCAGATTCATCTATTCAACCAACACATAGAACCTCAAAGAGTGCCCCAAAGTTTCTACCAGAGAATCACGACAAAAACGTGTGCCAACCCCTATGCATAGGTTCATGGGCGGAACCCGCAAGTTGATCACCAAAACATACATCAAGTGAATCACGTGATATCCCATTGTCATCACAGATACGCACGGCAAGACATACATCAAGTGTTCTCAAATCTTTAAAGACTCAATCCGATAAGATAACTTCAAAGGGGAAACTCAATCCATTACAAGAGGATAGAGGGGGAGGAGAAACATAAGATCCAACTATAATAGCAAAGCTCGCGATACATCAAGATCGTGCCAAAGCAAGAACACGAGAGAGAGAGAGAGAGAGAGAGAGAGAGATCAAACACATAGCTACTGGTACATACCCTCAGCCCCGAGGGAGAACTACTCCCTCCCCGTCATGGAGAGCACTGGGATGATGAAGATGGCCACCGGAGAGGGATTCCCCCTCCGGCAGGGTGCCGGAACGGGTCTAGATTGGCTTTTGGTGGCTACGGAGGCTTCTGGCAGCGGAACTCCCGATCTATTGTGTTCCCAGATCGTTTTAGGGTATATGGATATATATAGGCAGAAGAGATACGTCAGGGGAGCCAAGAGGGGCCCACGAGGGTGGAGGGCGCGCCCATGGGGGGGTGGGTGCGCCCTCCTGCCTTGTGGCTCCTGAGTTGCTTTCTTGACGTGCACTCCAAGTCTCCCAGGTTGCTTTCCTTCCAAAAATAAGTTCCGTGAAGTTTCAGGTCAATTGGACTCCGTTTGATTTTCCTTTTCTGTGATACTCTAAAACAAGAAAAAAAATAGAAACTGGCACTGGGCTCTAGGTTAATAGGTTAGTTCCAAAAATCATATAAAATAGCATATAAATGCATATAAAACATCCAAGGTTGATAATATAATAGTATGGAACAATCAAAAATTATAGATACGTTGGAGACGTATCAACATCCCCAAGCTTAATTCCTGCTCGTCCTCGAGTAGGTAAATGATAAAAACAGAATTTTTGATGTGGAATGCTACCTAACATATTTCTCTAAGTAATTCTCTTCATTTTGGCATGAATGCTCAGATCCATAAGATTCAAGAAAAAAGTTTAATATTGACATAAAATAATAATA
>NC_057794.1:262888361-262889446 GCF_018294505.1 Triticum aestivum
GTTGCTTTCTTGACGTGCACTCCAAGTCTCCCAGGTTGCTTTCCTTCCAAAAATAAGTTCCGTGAAGTTTCAGGTCAATTGGACTCCGTTTGATTTTCCTTTTCTGTGATACTCTAAAACAAGAAAAAAAATAGAAACTGGCACTGGGCTCTAGGTTAATAGGTTAGTTCCAAAAATCATATAAAATAGCATATAAATGCATATAAAACATCCAAGGTTGATAATATAATAGTATGGAACAATCAAAAATTATAGATACGTTGGAGACGTATCAACATCCCCAAGCTTAATTCCTGCTCGTCCTCGAGTAGGTAAATGATAAAAACAGAATTTTTGATGTGGAATGCTACCTAACATATTTCTCTAAGTAATTCTCTTCATTTTGGCATGAATGCTCAGATCCATAAGATTCAAGAAAAAAGTTTAATATTGACATAAAATAATAATAATTCAAGCATACAAACTAAGCAATCACGTCTTCTCAAAATAACATGGCCAAAGAAAGTTCATCCCTACAAAATCATATAGTTTGGTCATGCTCCATTTTCGTCACACAAAAATGCTCTCATCATGCACAACCCCGATGACAAGCCAAGCAATTGTTTCATACTTTAGTAATCTCAAACTTTATAAACCTTCACGCAATACATGAGCGCGAGCCATGGATATAGCACTATGGGTGGAATAGAATATGATGATGGGGGTTATGTGGAGAAGACAAAAAAGGAGAAAGTCTCACATCAACGAGGCTAATCAATGGGCTATGGAGATGCCCATCGATTGATGTTAATGCAAGGAGTAGGGATTGCCATGCAACGGATGCACTAGAGCTATAAATGTATGAAAGCTCAACAAAAGAAACTAAGTGGGTGTGCATCCAACTTGCTTGCTCACGAAGACCTAGGGCACTTGAGGAAGCCCATTGTTGGAATATACAGGCCAAGTTCTATAATGAAAAAATCCCACTAGTATATGAAAGTGACAAAACAAGAGACTCTCTATCATGAGGATTATGGTGCTACTTTGAAGCACAAGTGTGGCAAAGGATAGTAGCATTGTCCCTTCTCTCTTTTTCTCTCATTTTT
>NC_057794.1:262889827-262896055 GCF_018294505.1 Triticum aestivum
GATATGCATCACACAATCTCAGATTCATCTATTCAACCAACACATAGAACCTCAAAGAGTGCCCCAAAGTTTCTACCAGAGAATCACGACAAAAACGTGTGCCAACCCCTATGCATAGGTTCATGGGCGGAACCCGCAAGTTGATCACCAAAACATACATCAAGTGAATCACGTGATATCCCATTGTCATCACAGATACGCACGGCAAGACATACATCAAGTGTTCTCAAATCTTTAAAGACTCAATCCGATAAGATAACTTCAAAGGGGAAACTCAATCCATTACAAGAGGATAGAGGGGGAGGAGAAACATAAGATCCAACTATAATAGCAAAGCTCGCGATACATCAAGATCGTGCCAAAGCAAGAACACGAGAGAGAGAGAGAGAGAGAGAGAGAGAGAGAGAGATCAAACACATAGCTACTGGTACATACCCTCAGCCCCGAGGGAGAACTACTCCCTCCCCGTCATGGAGAGCACTGGGATGATGAAGATGGCCACCGGAGAGGGATTCCCCCTCCGGCAGGGTGCCGGAACGGGTCTAGATTGGCTTTTGGTGGCTACGGAGGCTTCTGGCAGCGGAACTCCCGATCTATTGTGTTCCCAGATCGTTTTAGGGTATATGGATATATATAGGCAGAAGAGATACGTCAGGGGAGCCAAGAGGGGCCCACGAGGGTGGAGGGCGCGCCCATGGGGGGGTGGGTGCGCCCTCCTGCCTTGTGGCTCCTTAGTTGCTTTCTTGACGTGCACTCCAAGTCTCCCAGGTTGCTTTCCTTCCAAAAATAAGTTCCGTGAAGTTTCAGGTCAATTGGACTCCGTTTGATTTTCCTTTTCTGTGATACTCTAAAACAAGAAAAAAAATAGAAACTGGCACTGGGCTCTAGGTTAATAGGTTAGTTCCAAAAATCATATAAAATAGCATATAAATGCATATAAAACATCCAAGGTTGATAATATAATAGTATGGAACAATCAAAAATTATAGATACGTTGGAGACGTATCAACATCCCCAAGCTTAATTCCTGCTCGTCCTCGAGTAGGTAAATGATAAAAACAGAATTTTTGATGTGGAATGCTACCTAACATATTTCTCTAAGTAATTCTCTTCATTTTGGCATGAATGCTCAGATCCATAAGATTCAAGAAAAAAGTTTAATATTGACATAAAATAATAATACTTCAAGCATACAAACTAAGCAATCATGTCTTCTCAAAATAACATGGCCAAAGAAAGTTCATCCCTACAAAATCATATAGTTTGGTCATGCTCCATTTTCGTCACACAAAAATGCTCTCATCATGCACAACCCCGATGACAAGCCAAGCAATTGTTTCATACTTTAGTAATCTCAAACTTTATAAACCTTCACGCAATACATGAGCGCGAGCCATGGATATAGCACTATGGGTGGAATAGAATATGATGATGGGGGTTATGTGGAGAAGACAAAAAAGGAGAAAGTCTCACATCAACGAGGCTAATCAATGGGCTATGGAGATGCCCATCGATTGATGTTAATGCAAGGAGTAGGGATTGCCATGCAACGGATGCACTAGAGCTATAAATGTATGAAAGCTCAACAAAAGAAACTAAGTGGGTGTGCATCCAACTTGCTTGCTCACGAAGACCTAGGGCACTTGAGGAAGCCCATTGTTGGAATATACAGGCCAAGTTCTATAATGAAAAAATCCCACTAGTATATGAAAGTGACAAAACAAGAGACTCTCTATCATGAGGATTATGGTGCTACTTTGAAGCACAAGTGTGGCAAAGGATAGTAGCATTGTCCCTTCTCTCTTTTTCTCTCATTTTTTCGGGCCTTCCTTTTTTTATGGCCTTTCCATTTTTTGGGCCTTCTCCTTTTTTATGGCCTTTCTATCTTCTTCTTTTATTCCTCACTTGGGACAAATCTCTAGAAAATGATGATCATCACACCTCTATTTATTTACAACTCAATGATTACAACTCGATACTAGAACAAAGATGACTCTATATGAATGCCTCCGGCGGTGTACCGGGATATGCAATGGACCAAGAGTGACATGTATGAAAGAATTATGAACGGTGGCTTTGCCACAAATACTATGTCAACTACATGATCATGCTAAGCAATATGACAATGATTAATGTGTCATGATAAACGGAATGGTGGAAAGTTGCATGGTAATATATCTCGGAATGGATATTGAAATGCCATATAGGTAGGTATGGTGACTGTTTTGAGGAAGATATAAGGAGGTTTATGTGTGAAAGAGCGTATCATATCGCGGGGTTTGGATGCACCGGCGAAGTTCACACCAACTCTCAATGTGAGAAAGGGCAATGCACGGTACCGAAGAGGCTAGCAATGATGGAAGGGTGAGAGTGTGTATAATCCATGGACTCACATTAGTCATAAAGAACTCACATACTTATTGCAAAAATCTACAAGTCATCGAAAACCTCGGCACTACGCGCATGCTCCTAGGGGGATAGATTGGTAGGAAAAGACCATCGCTCGTCCCCGACCACCACTCACAAGGAAGACAATCAAATAACACCTCATGTTTCGAATTTGTTACACAACGTGTACCATACGTGCATGCTACGGGACTTGCAAACTTCAACACAAGTATTCCTCAAATTCACAACTACTCAACTAGCACAACTTTGATATCACTATCTCCATATCTCAAAACAATCATCAAGTATCAAACTTCTCTTAGAATTCAATGCACTTTATATGAAAGTTTTTATTATATCCCTCTTGGATGCCCATCATATTAGGACTAGATTCATAACCAAAGCAAACTACCATGCTGTTCTAAAGACTCTCAAAATAATATAAGTGAAGCATGAGAGTTCATCTATTTCTACAAAATAAAACCACCGCCGTGCTCTAAAAAGATATAAGTGAAGCACTAGAGCGAATGACAAACTACTCCGAAAGATGTAAGTGAAGATCAATGAGTAGTCGAACAATTATGCAACTATGTAAAGACTCTCTAACATTTAATAATTTCAGATCTTGGTATTTATTCAAACAGCAAGCAAAACAAAAGAAAATAAAATGACGCTCCAAGCAAAACACATATCATGTGGTGAATAAAAATATAGCTCCAAGTAAAGTTACCGATAGAAGTAGACGAAAGAGGGGATGCCTTCCAAGGCATCCCCAAGCTTAGGCTCTTGGTTGTCCTTGAATATGACCTTCGGGTGCCTTGGGCATCCCCAATCTTAGGCTCTTGCCACTCCTTATTCCATAATCCATCGAATCTTTACCCAAAACTTGAAAACTTCACAACACAAAACTTAACTGAAAACTCGTAAGCTCCGTTAGTATAAGAAAATAAATCACCACTTCAAGGTACTGTAATGAACTCATAATTTATTTATATTGGTGTTAAACCTAATTTATTCCAACTTTTCTATGGTTCATAAACTCTATTACTAGCCATAGATTCATCAAAATAAGCAAACAACACACGAAAAACAGAATCTCTCAAAAACAGAACAGTCTGTAGTGATCTGGATCAAACGTATACTTCTGGAACTCACAAAATTCTCAAATAAATTGCTGGACGTGAGTAATTTGTCTATTAATCATCTGCAAAACTAATTAACTCAATATCACTCTCCAATAAAAAATTGCACTAATTCTCGTGAGCGCTAAAGTTTCTGTTTTTTACAGCATGATCAACAAGACTTTCTCCAAGTCTTCCCAACGGTTCTACTTGGAACAAACACTAATTAAAAGCATAAAACCACATATAAACAGAGGCTAGATGAATTATTTATTACTAAACAGGAACAAAAAGCAAGGAACAAAAATAAAATTGGATTGCCTCCCAACAAGCATTGTCGTTTAACGCCCCTAGCTAGGCATGATGATTTCAATGATGCTCACATAAAAGATAAGAATTGTAACATAAAGAGAGCATCACGAAGAATATGACTAGCACATTTAAGCCTAACCCACTTCCTATGCATAGGTATTTTGTGAGCAAACAACTTGTAGGAACAAGAATCAACTTGCGTAGGAAGGTAAAACAAGCATAACTTCAAAACTTTAAGCACATAGAGAGGAAACTTGATATTATTGCAATTCCTACAAGCATATATTCCTCCCTCATAATAATTCTCAGTAGCATCATGAATGAATTCAATAATATAACCAGCACCTAAAGCATTCTTTTCATGATCTACAAGCATAGAAATTTTATTACTCTCACATAAGCAAAACTCTTCTCATTCGGAATAGTGGGAGTATCATAAGAAACTTGAATACTATAAAATGTTTCCACATTAAAAGTGTAATGTTCAGAAAAGGGGTAATAATAATCATGACAAGTTTTATAAATATAATCACTACTACATTTTATAGCATATGTATCATCACAATAATTATCATAAGTAGGAGTCATACTATCATCATTATAAATTTACATATCAAAACTTGGGAGACTAAAAATATCATCTTCATTAAACGTAGCATCCCCAAGCTTGGGACAAACATTAATTGCAGCAAATATATTCTCAAAAAAATCATCTTCATCAAACATAGCATCCCCAAGCTTGGGCCTTTTCATATCATAAGCATAATCACTCTCATAATTAATAGTATGGATGCACCAATAGTATAGCAATTATCATATTCTTCCAAGCAAGTGCCAAAAAGATTTTCAAGATCATAAGAAGTATCATTATCTTCCACAATTATATTTTCATGAGGCACAATAGTAATAGGAGCACATTATTTGGGAGAGATATCTTTTTACCTCTCTTCCTTTTTCTTTTCTTCTTCTTCATCACATCATGTGTGGATTCAATTCTCTTTTTGGAGCTCCTTATTAATGAGATTGGTTGAATAGTAGGCTCTTCCTCGTTACCTGATTCATCATAAGAAATAATAGGAGGGTATTGGGAAGTCTCTTCCCTTTCATTAGTATCCTCTTCATCTTCTATTTGTTTTCTTTTCTTTATGTAGTTGGTAATATAAGGATTTTCAATACAATTCACCGCACAATACATATAAATTTCCTCTAGATCAAATCCAAGAAGTTTATAACAGGCAAATTATGGAAGATAGTTAGTTATACATTTCATTTCTTCGTAGCCCATAAGCAAACTAAGTTCATTATAATGTGCAAGGGAAATCAAGTCATCACAATTTTTGGACACGATTAGATCATGAAACAATTTGCATTGGATAGCTAAATGACCACTTCCATTGCAAAGTACACAAGTACGGCCAAGAAAATTTAAATTTTCTGCACAATCATCTAGCCTTTCTTGCAACAATTTAGTTTCTAAGTACTTATGCCTCTTACAATATCTATCTTCCCTATTTGGTGTGTACTTACAAACCCAATGCACTCCACAAAAATTGACATGTTTATAGGAGACATTTTCATCATAACTAGTGCAATCATCATTAGTACCATGGATATTCAAGGAGTTCATACTAACAACATTGAAATCATGCTCATCATTCAAAGATTTAGTGCCAAACATTTTAATGCATTCTCCTTCTAACACTTTGGCACAATTTTCCTTTCCATCATACTCACGAAAGATATTAAAAAGATGAAGCGTATGAGGCAAACTCAATTCCATATTTTTTTGTAGTTTTCTTTTATAAACTAAACTAGTGCTAAAACAAGAAACAAAAATATTCGATTGCAAGATCTAAAGATATACCTTCAAGCACTCACCTCCCCGGCAACGGCGCCAGAAAAGAGCTTGATGTCTACTACACAACCTTCTTCTTGTAGACGTTGTTGGGCCTCCAAGTGCAGAGGTTTGTAGGACAGTAGCAAATTTCCCTCAAGTGGATGACCTAAGGTTTATCATTCCGTAGGAGGCGTAGGATGAAGATGGTCTCTCTCAAGCAACCCTGCAACCAAATAACAAAGAGTCTCTTGTGTCCCCAACACACCCAATACAATGGTAAATTGTATAGGTGCACTAGTTCGGCGTAGAGATGGTGATACAAGTGGTATATGGATGGTAGATAAAGGTACTTGTAATCTGAAAATATAAAAACAGCAAGGTAACTAATGATAAAAGTGAGCGTAAACGGTATTGCAATGCGTTGAAACAAGGCCTAGGGTTCATACTTTCACTAGTGCAAGTTCCCTCAACAATAATAGCATAATTGGATCACATAACTATCCCTCAACATGCAACAAAGAGTCACTCCAAAGTCACTAATAGCAGAGAACAAACGAAGAGATTATGGTA
>NC_057794.1:262898969-262910695 GCF_018294505.1 Triticum aestivum
AGAGAGATCAAGCACATAGCTACTGGTACATACCCTCAGCCCCGAGGGAGAACTACTCCCTCCTCGTCATGGAGAGCACCAATATGATGAAGATGGCCACCGGAGAGGGATTCCCCCCCCCCCCCAGCAGGGTGCCGGAACGGGTCTAGATTGGCTTTCGGTGGCTACGGAGGCTTCTGGCGGCGGAACTCCCGATCTATTGTGTTCCCCGATCATTTTAGGGTATATGGATATATATAGGCGGAAGAGATACGTCAGGGGAGCCACGAGGGGCCCACGAGGGTGGAGGGCGCGCCCCCTGCCTTGTGGCTCCCTCGTTGCTTTCCTGACGTGCACTCCAAGTCTCCCAGGTTGCTTTCCTTCCAAAAATAAGTTCCGTGAAGTTTCAGGTCAATTGGACTCCATTTGATTTTCCTTTTCTGCGATACTCTAAAGCAAGAAAAAAAACTGAAACTGGCATTGGGCTCTAGGTTAATAGGTTAGTCCCAAAAATCATATAAAATAGCATATAGATGCATATAAAACATCCAAGGTTGATAATATAATAGCATGGAACAATCAAAAATTATAGATACGTTGGAGACGTATCACCTTGCGGTACTACCGCAAGGAGGGTGCGGTAGTACTGCGCCAGCAGTTCTACCGCTCTCTGCCTTAACGCTTCAGGACTGGTTTTAGCCCCTGTCGTGCCAGCGGTAGTACCATAGTGCGTCGCGGTAGTTCCGCGGGCCCTTGCGATAGTAGCGCGTGTCTGGTGCGGTAGTACCGCTCATCGCAGGCTGAGTTGGTGGATAATGGTTGGATTTGTTCTTCCACTATAAAAGGGGAGACTTCTTCTCCGAGTTGACTACCTCTTCCATCCCCAAGCTCCATTGTTGCTCTAAGCTCCATTTTCGCCCGATCTCTCTCCCTAGCCAATCAAACTCGTTGATTTTCTAGGGATTGGTTGAGAAGGCCCTGATCTACACTTCCACCAAGAGAAATTTGATTCCCCCCACTAATCCCTTGCGAATCTTATTACTCTTGGGTGTTTGAGCACCCTAGACGGTTGAGGTCACTGAGAAGCCATATTCCATTGTGGTGAAGCTTCGTGGTGTCGTTGGGAGCCTCCAATTGAGTTGTGGAGATTGCCCCAACCTTGTTTGTAAAGGTCCAGCCGCCGCCTACGAGGGCACCAATTGTGGAATTACGGCATCTTGCATTGTGTGAGGGCGTGAGGAGAATATGGTGGCCCTAGTAGCTTCTTGGGGAGCATTGTGCCTCCACACCGCTCCAACGGAAACGTACTTCCTCTCAAAGGGAAGGAACTTTGGTGACACATCCTCATCTTCACCGGCTCCACTCTTGGTTATCTCGTCCCTTTACTCGTGCAAGCTTATCTTGTGTTACATCCCTTGCTTGCTTGTGTACTTATTGTTGTTGCATCATATAGGTTGCTCACCTAGTTGCATATCTCGACAACCTACTTTGATGCAAAGTTTAAATTGGTAAAGAAAAGCTAAAAATTGTTAGTTGCCTATTCACCCCCCCCCTCTAGTCAACTATATCGATCCTTTCAAGGTTTCGATTGGGAAAGGAAGGCGGAAACAGGGGAAATGTGGCTTTTGGTAAGGGGAGAGGTAGATATTTCCGCGGAAGACGAAAATTTGGAATCGCTTCGGCCAAAAAACTGGCGTGCAAAGTGTCATCAGACACGGTCCCTTATTCAGACACGGTCCGAAGATATTTTGTGCTGCTTCTCACATGGTTGGTTATAATAAACTGTGTGGGATCTACTTGATTTTTTGTCTTGATTTGAATTACATAATGGGGTCATAGCGGCCATGGACGGTGTTTGAATTGCTAGACCTTTTATCTGTAGTGATCATAAAAGAATTGGAATTATTCAGGGTTCGTTTGGACATTTTATGCATTGAGTGAGTTTTCAATGCATTTATGTGCATAATTCAAATTTGAACTACATGCACATGCTCCATTGCATATAAATTGGTTGAAAAATCAAATATGTGTCCTTGGGTGCATGCTTAGGTCCCATGTAAGAAATGGGAATGAATTTCAAACACCAGAGCACCGTTGATTGCCAGCAAAACATTGAGATGCCTGATTTTTAAATTCTAGTAAATCCAAAACTCGTCTGAAATTCATGAAACTTGGCATGCTATCATGGAGCGGCATCAACATGTCGTGGTAATTTTTTTTGTCCCATTTGAGGCAGGTTTGGGTATATGCTTCTCACAAACCAGAGCTTCTCACAATAAGCATGATGGTTTCGGTAGGGAACGCCCCACCTTTGGGGACGAAATGATATCCATTGCCTCTTATTGCTTTCAAATTTTTTCTCGTGTCAACATAGAGCAACAGGAGTGTTGTGTTATTTTTGTGATTTTTCAGGGTTCGTTTGGACATTTTTATGCATTAAGTGAGTTTTCAATGCATTTATGTGCATAATTCAAATTTGAACTACATGCACATGCTCCAGTGCATATAAATTGGTTGAAAAATCAAATATGTGTCCTCGGGTGCACGCTTAGGTCCCTGATATGTCCATTTTTCATCATGCTTTTATATCGATATTTATTGCATTATGGACTGTTATTACACATTATGTCACAATACTTGTGCCTATTCTCTCTTATTTTACAAGGTTTGCACGAACAGGGAGAATGCCGATAGCTGGAATTCTGGGTTGGAAAAGGAGCAAATATTAGAGACCTATTCTGCACAACTCCAAAAGTCCTGAAACTCCACGGAAGTCAGTTTTGGAATATATATATAATATTGGGCGAAGAAAGCACCAGAGGGGGCCACCCACCATCCACGAGGGTGGGGGGCGCACCCTACCCCCTTGGGCGCGCCCCCTGCCTCGTGGGCCCCTTGGCAGGCCTCCGGTGCCCATCTTTTGCTATATGAAGTATTTTGCCATGGAAAAAACTAGAAGGAAGCTTTCGGGACAAAGTGCCACCGTCTCGAGGCGGAACCTGGCGAAACCAATCTAGGACTCCGGCGGAGCTGTTCTGCCGAGGAAACATCCCTCCGGGAGGGGCAAATCATCACCATCGTCATCACCATTGATCCTCTCATCAGCAAAGGGTCAATCTCCATCAACATCTACACCAGCACCATCTCATCTCAAACCCTAGTTCATCTCTTGTATCCGATCTTTGTCTCAAAAACTCAGATTGGTACCTGTGGGTTGCTAGTAGTGTTGATTACTCCTTGTAGTTGATGCTAGTTGGTTTATTTGGTGGAAGATCATATGTTCAAATCCTTTATGCATATAAATACCCCTCTAATTATGAACATGAATATGATTTGTGAGTAGTTACATTTGTTCGTGGGGACATGGGAGAAGTCTTGCTATAATTAGTCATGTGGATTTGGTATTCGTTCGATATTTTGATGACATGTATGTTATCTTTCCTCTAGTGGTGTTATGTGAACGTCGACTACATGACACTTCACCATTGTTTGGGCCTAGGGGAAGGCATTGGGAAGTAATAAGTAGATGATGGGTTGCTAGAGTGACAGAATCTTAAAGCCTAGTTTATGTGTTGCTTCGTAAGGGGCTGATTTGGATCCACATGTTTCATGCTATGGTTAGGTTTACCTTAATACTTATTTTGTAGTTGCGGATGCTTGCAAGAGGGGTTAATCATAATTGGGATGCTTGTCCAAGGAAGGGCAGTACCCAAGCACCAGTCCACCCACATATCAAATTATCAAAGTAACGAACATGAATCATATGAGCGTGATGAAAACTAGCTTGACGATAATTCCCATGTGTCCTCGGGAGCGCTTTCCTTTATATAAGAGTTTGTCCAGGATTGTCCTTTGCGACAAAAAGGATTGGGCCACCTTGCTGCACCTTGTTTACTTTTGTTACTTGTTACCCGTTACAAATTACCTTATCACAAAACCATCTGTTACCGATAATTTCAGTGCTTGTAGAGAATACCTTACTGAAAACCGCTTGTCATTTCCTTCTGCTTCTCGTTGGGTTCGACACTCTTACTTATCGAAAGGACTATGATAGATCCCCTATACTTGTGGGTCATCAAGACTCTTTCCTGGTGCCGTTGCCGGCGAGTGAAGCACCTTTGGTAGGTGGAATTTGGTAAGATAAAATTTATATAGTGTGCTGAAATTTACTATCACTTGTTACTATGGAAAGTAATCCTTTGAGGGGATTGTTTGGGATATCTTCACCCCGACCAGTAGAGCAAAGAATTGCTCCTCAATCTACTGAAACTATTGAAAATGTTTACTTTGAAATTCCTTCAGGTATGATAGAGAAACTGCTAGCTAATCCTTTTACAAGAGATGGAACATTACATCCCGATTTGCACCTAATCTATGTGGATGAAGTTTGTGGATTATTTAAGCTTGAAGGTATGCCTGAGGATGTTATCAAGAAGAAGGTCCTCCCTTTATCTTTGAAAGGAAAGGCATTGACATGGTTTAGGCTATGCGATGATATTGGATCATGGAACTACAGGCAATTGAAATTGGAATTTCATCAGAAGTTTTATCCTATGCACCTGGTTCATTGTGATCATAATTATATATATATAATTTTTGGCCCCGCGAAGGAGAAAGCATCGCTCAAGCTTGGGGGAGGCTTAAGTAAATGTTAAATTCATGCCCCAATCATGAGCTCTATTATTATTCAAAAAATGTATGCTCGGCTTTCTCTCAATAATCGCTCCATGCACGATACTTCTTGTACTGGTTCTTTTATGATGAAGACTATTGAATTTAGATGGGATTTATTGGAAAGAATTAAATGCAACTCTGAAGACTGGGAACTCGACGAAGATAAGGAGTCAGGTATAACACCTAAGTTTGATTGTGTTAAATATGTTATGGATACCGATGCTTTTCGTGAATTTATCACTAAATATGGACTTGGCTCTGAGATAGTAGCTTCTTGCTGTGAATCCTTTGCTACTCATGTTGATCTCCCTAAGGGGAAGTGGTTTAAATATCATCCTCCCATTGAAGTAAAAGTAGTTGAACCTATTAAAGTTGAGGAAAAGACTATCACTTATAATGTTGATCCTATTGTTCCTACCGTTTATATTGAGAAACCACCTTTCCCTGTTAGAATAAAGGATCATGCTAAAGCTTCAACTGTGGTCAAAAAAGTAATATTAGAACACCCAAACCCTCTGAGCAAATTAAAGTTGAACCTAGTATTTCTATGGTTAAAGATCTCTTGGTTGGTAATATTGATGGGCATGTTATTTAATTCTATGATGAAGCTTCTAGAATTGCTAAACCCGATACTAACGATAAACATAGACCTGTTGTTGGCATGCATGTTGTTTCTGTTAAAATAGGAGATCACTGTTATCATGACTTATGTGATATGGGTGCTAGTGTCAGTGCAATACCTTATACCTTATATGAAGAAATTATGCATGATATTGCACCTGCTGAGATAGAAGATATTAATGTTACTATTAAGCTTGCTAATAGATATACTATCTCACCGGTTGGGATTGTTAGAGATGTTGAAGTCTTGTGTGGGAAAATTAAATATCCTACTGATTTTCTTGTTCTTGCTTCCTCACAAGATAACTTTTGTCCCATTATATTTGGTAGACCCTTCTTGAATATTGTTAATGCTAAGATAGACTACAAAAATGATATTGTTTCTGTTGGTTTAGGGGATATGTCTCATGATTTTAATTTTGCTAAATTTCATAGACAACCCCATGATAAAGAATTGCCTAGTAAAGATGAAATTGTTGATCTTGCTTCTATTGCCGTGCCTCCTAATGATCATTTAGAACAATATTTGTTAGACCATGAAAATGATATGTTTATGAATGAAAGAAGGAAAATAGATGAAGTATTCTTTAAACAAGGACCTATTTTGAAACACAACTTGCCTGTCGAAATTCTAGGGGATCCTCCTCCACCCAAGGGTGATCCCGTGTTTGAGCTTAAAACCATTACCTGATACTCTTAAATATGCTTATCTTGGTGAAAAGAAGATATATCCTGTTATTATTAGTGCTAACCTTTCAGAGCAAGAAGAAGAGAAATTATTGAAAACTCTAAAGAAGCATCATGCTGCTATTGGATATACTCTTGATGATCTTAAGGGCATTAGTCCCACTCTATGCTAGCACAAAATAAAATTGGAGAAAGACGCTAAACCGGTTGTTGATCACCAACGACGGTTAAATCCTAAGATGAAAGAAGTGGTAAGAAAAGAAATACTAAAGCTTTTGGAGGCAGGTATAATTTATCCTGTTGCTGATAGTCAGTGGGTAAGTCATGTCCATTGTGTCCCTAAGAAAGGAGGTATTACCGTTGTTCCTAATGATAAAGATGAATTGATCCCACAAAGAATTGTTACAAGTTACAGAATGGTAATTGATTTCCGCAAACTAAATAAAGCTACTAAAAAGGATCATTGCCCTTTACCTTTTATTGATCAAATGCTAGAAAGATTATCCAAACATACACATTTTTGCTTTCTATACGGTTATTCTGGATTCTCTCAAATACATGTGTCAAAAGAGGATCAAGAAAAAACCACCTTTACTTGCCCTTTTGGTACCTTTGCTTATAGACGTATGCATTTTGGTTTATGTAATGCACTTGCTACCTTTCAAAGATGTATGACTACTATATTCCCTGACTTTTGTGAAAAGATTGTTGAGGTTTTCATGGATGATTTTTTCATATATGGAACTTTTGATGATTGCTTAAGCAACCTTGATCGAGTTTTACAGAGATGTGAGGAAACCAATCTTGTCTTGAACTAGGAGAAGTGTCACTTTATGGTTAATTAAGGTATTGTCTTGGGGCATAAAATTTCTGAAAGAGGTATTGAAGTTGATAAAGCTAAAGTTGATGCTATTGAAAAGATGTCGTGTCCTAAGGACATTAAAGTTATAAGAAGTTTCCTTGGTCATGCCGATTTTTATAGGAGGTTCATTAAAGACTTCTCAAAAATTTCTAAGCCTCTGACTAATATTTTACAAAAAGATGTTCCTTTTGTCTTTGATGATGATTGTGTAGAAGCATTTGAAATACTTAAGAAATCCTTGATTTCTGCTCCTATTGTTCAGCCTCCTGATTGGAATTTACCCTTTGAAATTATGTGTGATGCTAGTGATTATGCTGTAGGTGCTATTCTAGGACAAAGAGTTGATAAGAAATTAAGTGTTATCCAATATGCTAGCAAAACTCTAGACAGTGCCCAGAGAAATTATGCTACTACTAAAATAGAATTTTTAGCAGTTGTGTTTGCTTGTGATAAGTTCAGACCTTATATTATTGGTTCTAAAGTAACTGTTCACACTGATCATGCTGCTGTTAAATATCTTATGGAAAAGAAATATGCTAAATCTAGACTTATTAGATGGGTTATCCTACTACAAGAATTTGATTTGCATATTATTGATAGAAAGGGAGCTGAGAACCCCGTTGTAGACAACTTATCTAGGTTAGAGAATGTTCTTGATGACCCACTACCTATTTATGATAGCTTTCCTGATGAACAATTAGCTTTCATAAATGCTTCTGGTACTGCTCCATGGTATGTTGATTATGCTAATTACATTGTTGCTAAATTTATACCACCTAGTTTCACCTATCAGCAAAAGAAAAAGGTTTTCCTATGATTTAAGACATTACTTCTGGGATGACCCACACCTTTATAAAGAAGGAGTAGATGATGTTATTAGATGTCGTGTACCTGAGCATGAACATGAACAGATCCTACGCAAGTGTCACTTCGAGGCTTATCGAGGACACCATGCTGGAGATAGAACTGCACATAAGGTATTGCAATCCGGTTTTTATTGGCCTACTCTTTTCAAGGACGCCCGTAAGTTTGTCTCGTCTTGTGATGAATGTCAAAGAATTGGTAATATTAGTAGATGTCAAGAAATTCCTATGAATTATTCACTTGTTATTGAACCATTTGACGTTTGGGGCTTTGATTATATGGGACCGTTTCCTTCCTCTAATGGGTATACACATATTTTAGTTGTTGTTGATTACGTTAATAAGTGGGTAGAAACTATTCCAACTAGTAGTGCTAATCATAACACATCTATTAAGATGCTTAAAGAAGTTATTTTTCTGAGGTTTGGAGTCCCTAGATACTTAATGACTGATGGTGGTTCACACTTTATTCATAGTGATTTTCATAAAATGCTTGCTAAGTATGATGTTAATCATAGAATTGCATCTCCATATCACCCATAGTCTAGTGGTCAAGTAGAACTGAGCAATAGAGAGCTTAAATTAATTTTGCAAAAGACTGTTAATTGATCTAGAAAGAATTGGTCCAAGAAACTTGATGATGCATTATGGGCCTATAGAACTGCATATAAAAACCCTATGGGTATGTCTCCGTATAAGATGGTTTATGGAAAAGCATGTCACTTACCTCTCAAACTAGAACATAAAGCATATTGGGCCATTAAAGAGCTCAATTATGATTTCAAACTTGCCGGTGAGAAGAGACTATTTGACATTAGCTCACTTGATGAGTGGAGAACCCAGGCCTATGAAAATGCCAAACTGTTCAAATAAAAAGTTAAAAGATGGCATGACAAAAGGATACAAAAATGTGAGTTTAATGTAGGCGATTATGTATTGTTATACAACTCTCGTTTAAGATTTTTTGCAGGAAAACTCCTCTCTAAATGGGAAGGTCCTTACGTTATCGAGGAGGTCTATCATTCCGGTGCCATAAAAATCAACAACTTCGAAGGCACAAATCCAAGGGTGGTGAACGGTCAAAGAATCAAACATTATATCTCAGGTAATCCTATAAATGTTGAAACTAATGTTATTGAAATCGTAACCCCGGAGGACTATATAAGGGACACCTTCCAGAACGTTTTAGCCTCCGAAAGGAAGAGGTATGTGGTACGGTAAGTAAACCGACTCCAAAACAGTTGTAATAGCAATTTTTCTCCGTTTTGGAATATTTAATAAAATAGGAAAAATAGAAGTAGTCCGGAAAGGACACGAGGCATCCACAAGGGTGGAGGGTGTGCCCTACCCCCTGGGCGCGCCCCCTGCCTCGTGGGCACCTCGTGTGTCCTCCGGAGTCCGTTTTCTTGCACGACACTTCTTTTGGTCGGTAAAAATTCATTATATAATCTCCCGAAGGTTTTGGCCACTGTACCACGCAAATATCCTATGTTTTTGTTTTGAGTTGTTTCTGCAGCAGATCTAGAGCAAGATGTCTTCTCAAGAGTCAGTTGGGGAGAGTCGGGTGTCTCATCCGATACCGGGGCCAGGAGCAAACAGTGATGCTAACCACTTTGGGCCATCTCGGAGGAAGAGATGGAGGCCGACTTAAAAGGATAGATGTCATGGAGGAGGATCAAGAAGTTACCTCTCGTCTCCAAGCCATATTCACGATGGAGGAACTTCAGAGCTCAGCAATTCCAAACTCGGTCATCCCTCCCAATGTTAAATTTCTTTCTTATGAAAATATGAAAAAGAGTGTTACGTGTTCTCCTGCAGTTATGCAACATCCATGGGTGAAAGGAGCTTTAGCCATCACGGGTAAGCTCCGTAAGGAAATAATGGATCTCAAGAAGCGAGTCAATCAGCTTGAGGAAGAGAATCATATCCTAAGGGGCATCATCGCTAAGAATATCACATCACCACCTCTGAAGAAAGAGACATAAATACATGGGTATGGGCACTCCCCTTGGCAACTGCCAAGCTTGGGGGAGGTTCCCCGGTATCGTATCACCATCACACTTCTATCTATACCGATTTTCTTAGTTCGATCCTTTTGGTGATATCTTGATCTAGTAGAATAAAGTTTAGTATGATCTAGTTTTGAGTTTTGCTTTATGATCCTTCTATATAATCGAGTCCATGAGCTATATATAATAAAGATTAGTTTTGAGTCAAGGGCTTGGTTATCTTGCTATGATCTTGAGAAAAAAGAGAAAGAACAAAAAGAAATAAAGAGATCATATTTATCCTATGGAGAGTAATGACTTCACATATAAAGAGTATGATGAATAAAAGTTGTTGAGAGTTGACAAACATAGTTTTAGTCATCGTTGCAATTAACAGCAAGTAATAAAGAAAGAGAGGTTTTCACATATAAATATACTATCTTGGACATCTTTTATGATTGTGAGCACTCATTAAAATATGACATGCTAAAAGGTTGATGCTGGACAAGGAAGACAACGTAATGGGTTATGTTCTCTTACATCCGAAATAAATTATATTGTCATGGATCATCCAACATGTTGAGCTTGCCTTTCCCCCACGTGTTAGCCAAATTCTTTGCACCAAGTAGAGATACTACTTGTGCTTCCAAATATCCTTAAACCCAGTTTTACCATGAGAGTCCACCATATCTACCTATGGGTTGAGTAAGATCCTTCAAGTAAGTTGTCATTGTTGCAAGCAATAAAAATTGCTCTCTAAATATGTATGATCTATTAGTGTGGAGAAAATAAGCTTTATACGATCTTGTGGTGTGGAAGAAATAAAAGCGGCGGACTGCATAATAAAGGTCCATATCACAAGTGGCAATATAAAGTGACATTCGTTTGCATTAAGATTTCGTGCATCCAACCATAAAAACACATGACAACCTCTGCTTCCCTCTGTGAAGGGCCTATCTTTTATTTTTGTCCTATACTTTATACAAGAGTCATGGTGATCTTCACCCTTCCTTTTTACATTTTATCCTTTGGCAAGCACTGTGTGTTGGAAAGATCCTGATATATATATATAGCTAATTGGATGTGGGTTTTCATAAACTATTATTGTTGACATTACCCTTGAGGTAAAAGGTTGGGAGGCAAAACTATAAGCCCCTATCTTTCTCTGTGTCCGATTAAAGCTTCATACTTGTTGAGTATTATGTTTAGTTAGAAAATATGATATAGACTAGGATATGTCCCGGCTTATCTTGTACTCCAAGTTGACCATGTACTCCTATATATATGCGCACGAGGCTCAAGCAATACAACAATGAACATTACACCAATCTGTAACATCCCAAATTTTCAATTTGGAATGTTATACATAGGTCATTCATGCATATCATATTTTATTGCATTTCGATTCGCAATCCTCGAAATTCTAAGCAACTCAAGGACCCTCGGAGAGAGTTGGGGATTTCACCGTTTTCATATTTGATTTTTTATCAAATATCGAAACAAGGATCATTGGTTTTATCATTTTTCTCTCCAAAATATTTTCATATTAAAATATATGAGAGGAGATAATATGACTTCTCCAAAATAAATGAAATATTGGAGGAAAAATATTAAAATCAAATATTTGATTTTATTCGGATTTTACTGGTATTTTATTTGAATTAGAAAAAAAGTGCATTTTTCAAAATTGCATTTTAGGCCAAGAAAATGTTCACCCTGTTCTAAATATTTTATTTAGACGGTGAAAATTTGTTTTGGTATTTTTATATTTTCTATTTATTTTTCTAGGATTTTATTTCGGTGGAATAAGTTTAAAAAAAACTCCCACTGGACCGCACTGGGCCGAGGCCCAGCCGGCCCAGCCGTGCGCCTCCCCGCACCGGCTCGGGAGAGGACTCCCGAGTAGCGCCGCCGCCGCCGCCAGGACGTGTCCGTCCCGGACACGCCGCCACCACCCCCTCCAGCAAGGCACCGCCGTCCTCCCTCCCTTTATAAACCGCCACCCCGCCCCCACCTCGCCACCCCACCCCGCCACCGTAGCCCGCAGCAGCA
>NC_057794.1:262911192-262917948 GCF_018294505.1 Triticum aestivum
CGTCGCCCGCGCCGCCGCCTCGCTCGCCAGAAGCCGCTGGAGCCGCGCCGGAGTTCACAAATCTCGCCGTTCGGTTTTTTTTGGTTTAGGTAAAAACCGTCGGTTTTTTTAAAAAAAACCTAGTCCGGTTTTCTTTCGGTTCGCCGGTTTTCTTGGTTTAGTTTAGTTAGCGGACGTTCGTTCGTGCATTTGTTTTAACGAACGGTTTTCGCCCGTTAGTTACAGACAACGAACCTTCATTCGTTAGCCTGTTCGTCTGTTTTTCTTTTTCTCGGGTTATTCGCGATTATTTTCGATCGCGATTTCTGATCCGATTTTCGTTTCAGTTTATATTTTCGCTCGGTTATCGGAATCAGGCGATTCAAGCGCCTAGATCTTCGTCTCAAAACCCGCTTTCTGTTTAACCAACTTGAACAAGATTTTGGTACTGTAAAATTTTGACTTTAGTTCAGATTAGTAAACGGACCTTGTTTCTTTCGCAGTTTGAGTTTTGTTGCTCCGTTTGATTTGATTCTTTTTGCAAACGGAGTTCTTAAGTTGAACTTTCTAGTTAGTTCTTCTTATTTGAGTTTTACCCGTGCATCTATGATTGATTGCTTATGTATGCTATGGTTTGTTTGCGATAGAATTCCCGGAGTGCGAAGCATGCTACATCGAGTCCCTAGGTTTTGCGGATCGTCAGCAAGGCAAGTAACACGTTGACCATACCCTTTTCATACCCAGTTTTTATGCATTAGTTCCAATCCTCAAACACTGCATGATTAGGATGTGATTAACTTGTGGGTTTGGGAAGTAGATGTTGAGGTAGAACCTATTACCCTGTTTTATTATCAAACCCTTATGAGTTACTCCTACGTTATGCTTATATTGCTATGCTATGCTCGTAGAGATGGGTTGGGTCCGAGTGTATCCATGATAGATGTGAGATTGTTAATTAATGGTTCAACTTAAGGTGGCAACTTTAATACACATCTGGGTGGATTGCTTGCTTGGGCACCTGGAGAATCCAGTGTTGTCCTAGGATATCCCGGAGTACCCGTGTGATTTTCTACGGTCCGCCACCCAGGCTTCAAGGGATCTTAAGATTATTCATGCTAGAAACTTCCGTGTGCAGCCACAAGCCATTATGGGCTCTGGCATAGTTGAGTAAGTTGCGTGAACTCTTGAAGAGGTGGGCTAGCAGATGTATGGGGAAAGTAGGTGTAACGGTCCACCCAGAGTAAAGAGTTAATGCTTCTGAAAGACTATGTCTCGGTCATCCGTTTCTCAAACACCTTGTAGTGCGAGAAATCCAACGGAGGAGATCGAGTCTTGTGGGGAAAAGTGTGCAAACCTCTGCAGAATGTACAATCTAATCATGGTTAGCTGTGTCCCCAATTATGTACATTTTGAATATCTAGTATTTGGATTATCCTATTGTATCTCATCATTCTAATTTAATTTGTGGGTTAATGAATTACTTTTAATTGGGATTGAGTTGGAGGAACCTTCTCAATGATGTTTCAACTACCATGATAGTTAAAATAAAACTTATTCCTTTGTTGTAGGGAAAAATTGGCTTTTTGCAAAAACCTTACAACCTTAGAGCCTCCACCAGCCATATATGCATATAGTGATAGCTTTTTCCATTCATTGCTATACTGTGTTACATTGCCAGCATATTCCATGTGTTGACCCGTGTTCGGGCTGCAACGTATCATGTTGCAGACTTTTCAGACGAGGAGTAAGGTTCGTAAGGTCGTTGTTGTGCAGCTCAGCTATGCGTTGGAGTTGATGGACTCACTTTATCTTCCAAGCCTGCCACTGTTATCGTATTAGATGGCCTTAGCCATATTTATTGTAATAAGTTCTCTTTTGGAGACATTCGATGTAATAAGTGTGTGATTGCTACTCTGTTATAAATCCTTCGAGTACTGTGTGTGTGTCAGCATTACCGATCCAGGGATGACACTAATGCACAGAGACTTGACCGTTTGAGGTCGGGTCGCTACACAATCCCTCTCTCCCCCTTCTAACATGGTATCAGTTTCCGGGTTTTAAACCCTAGCCGCCCGTCACTTCCGCTCCGCGCGCCGCCCCTAGGGTAGTCGGCCTTCATGACCGCCGCTGGGGGGCGCGGCGCCCATACCTAGGGTTCGTCCACCGGTCGTGTCGACCGGCTGCCCTAGAGAGTCTTTTTCCCGATCCTTTGATCTGGGTTTTTTATCTCTCTCTCGCCGGTCGCTTTGATCGGCGTCTACTTTTTTGGTTTTCCGATCTATGATTGGTTTGCATCACCTGTCGTCATTCATCATCTTCAACACGCATCTACTTCATCGTCTCCGGCTGGATCTGTCGTCGCACGGACTTAACGCACAGCCGTGGCAGCTGCTCGCGTTGTCCTGTGTCCCACGCTACATGTACTCTAGTTACCTCCTCGAGCGTTGGGTGTTGGCCGATTCTCCGCGTGGCCCCGCATCCGTGCATGTGCTACATCGGCTTGAGCCTTGATTGCCCGTGCATCCCGCATGGAAACGTGTGCCTAGCCTGGTTGGTTGCATGTACGTGCTTGTGTTGGCACCCGAGATTGCACCTAAGGGCTGCGCATCTGCACCCACTCCTGCCAAGTCCGGCCCCTAGCGGACAATTCATCTTCACGGCAATCAGATTGATCATCCGTGTGCACATGATTTATTTTCGCGGACGTCAAGTACAACGCGTCTCTTCGCCGATCGAGTAACGGGTTGCAGCTACGTTGTCCCTTTGGACCACAGCGCCGCCGCCCCGTGGTTCTCTTCGTGGCTGCACCGATCTGCGCTGCTGCTGCATTGCCCCTTCGGGCCATAGTGCCGCGGCACGTGATCCCCGCCACCGCCCTGAGGCCGTTCCCGTGGTTGCACCACCTCATGGCTGCCGCTACGTCGCCCCTTGCGGCCGTAGTGCCGCGGCCCGCGGTCAACCGCCGCACCGAGGCCATCCGCTCCAGGCCGTCCCCGAGGCTGCATCGACCCTCGCGCTGCCGCTGCGTCACCCCATCGGGCCGTAGCGAGCATGTGATACGTCTCCAATGTATCTATAATTTTTTATTGCTCCATGCAATATTATCTACTGTTTTGGACATTATTGGGCTTTATTATCCACTTTTATATTATTTTGGGACTAACCTATTAACCGGAGGCCCAGCCCAGAATTGTTGTTTTTTGCCTATTTTAGGGTTCCAAAGAAAAGGAATATCAAACGGAGTCCAAACGGAATGAAACCTTCGGGAACGTGATTTTCTCACCGAACATGATCCAGGAGACTTGGACCCTACGTCAAGAAACAAAGGAGGAGGCCACGAAGTAGGGGGCGCGCCTACCTGTAACGCCCTCGATGCGGCTATATCTCCTACGTGTCGAAGCATGACTTAGAGGCATAACCGCATTGAAAGCAATGTCGCAAGTAAGGTAATCTTCACAATAGCCCATATATATATAAAGGGGAAAGGATACATAGTTGGCTTACACTCGCCACGTCACACAAATACATGAATAACATTACAATCATCCAATACACTCATGGTCTGACTACGGTACCAAAATAAAAGATCAACCCCAACATGCGACACGGTCCCCGATCGCCCCAACTGGGCACCACTACTGATCATCTGGGAAAGACACATAGTAACGACAAGAGTCTTCATCGAACTCCCACTTGAGCTCAAGCGCATCGTCTGGAGCGGTATCATCGGTCCCTGCATCTGGTTTGGAAGTAATCTGTGAGTCACGGGGACTCAGTAATCTCGCACCCTCACGATCAAGACTATTTAAGCTTATAGGTAAGGCAAGGTAATATGTGGAGCTGCAGCAAGCGACTAGCATATATGGTGGCTAACCTGATCGCAAAAGAGAGCAGGAAGAGAAGGCAAAGCACGAACGAAGAACTATGATCAAGAAGTGATCCTATAACAACCTACGTCAAACATTACTCCAACACCGTGTTCACTTGCCGGACTCCGCCGAGAAGAGACCATCACGGTTACACACGCGGTTGATTCATTTTAATAAAGTTAAGTTTCATGTTATCTATAATCGGACATTAACAAATTCCCATCTGCCCATAACCGCGGGCACGGTTTTTGAAAGTTCAAATCCTTGCAGGGGAGTCCCAACTTAGCCCATCACAAGCTCTCATGGTCAACGAAGGATATTCCTTCTCCCGAGACAGTCCGATCAGACTCGGCATCCCGGTTTTACAAGACATCCTCGACAATGGTAAAACAAGTCCAGCAACACCGCCCGAATGTGCCGACAAATCCCGATAGGAGCTGCACATATCTCGTTCTCAGGGCACACTCATATGAGACATCCTACGAGTAAAACCAACCCTCAAGTTGCCCCGAGGTGGCCCCGTAGTCTACTCGGTCGGACCAACACTCAGAGGAGCACTGGCCCAGGGGGGTTTAAATAAAGATGACCCTTGGGCTCCGGAAACCCAAGGGAAAAAGAGTCTAGGTGGCAAATGGTAAAACCAAGGTTGGGCATTGCTGTAGGAGTTTTAATCAAGGCAAACTGTCAAGGGGTTCCCATTATCACCCAACCGCGTAAGGAACGCAAAATCTAGGAAAATAACACCGATATGACGGAAACTAGGGCGACAAGAGTGGAACAAAACACTAGGCAAAAGTCCGAGCCTTCCACCCTTTACCAAGTATATAGGTGCATTAAGATAAACAAGATAATATGGTGATATCCCAACAATAAACAATGTTCCAACAAGGAACGATCTCCAATCCTCACCTGCAACTAGCAACGCTATAAGAGGGGCTGAGCAAAGCAGTAACATAGCCAATCAACGGTTTGCTAGGACATGGTGGGTTAGAGGTTTGACATGGCAATTTGGGAGGCATGATAAGCAAGTGGTAGGCATCGTAGCATAGGCATAGCAAAAGAGCGAGCATCTAGCAAGCAAAGATAGAAGTGATTTCGAGGGTATGATCATCTTGCCTACAAAGTTGTCAGAGTTGACTTGATCCTCGTAAACAAACTCAATGGGCTCCTCGTTAGCGAACTCGTCTCCCGGCTCTACCCAAACAAGACAAACAAGCAAAAGGAACACAATCAACCATGTGCAATTCTCGAACAACATCATGCAAACATGGTATGCTATGCGGGATGTGATATGTGATGCATATGCAAGATTTGGCAAGGAATGATTGAACCTGGCCTCAACTTGGAAATCCAAGAGTGCAACTTGAAAGGTGGGGTGATTTTGGTTGAAAACGATATAAAGATCACCGGAATCAGATGCACGGTTTGGAAATGGCAAGCAAAACAAATATGGCACCGGTCTGCGATAAACAGCAAGTAGCCATCTAAATGCATCAAGATAAACATGCTACAACACTCAAACATGACAACAAAATACATGGCAGGGATCCACTCATGATGCTTGACAAAAGATAAACACTGAGCTACAGCCAATTCATCCACTAACAGGTTCAAACAAGCATGGCAAAAATACAAATGATAACAAATTTCAGACTTAGTGAAATTAACACAAGTCTGGAATTTAACATCAGGTAGCACACTTTAGAGCATGAAAAATACATGCTACAGGAACTTAACATGGCAAAGCAAGGCATGACATGAAGCTACTCAAAGCACTTAACAAAAGTCCCTTAGTGGCCTTGAGCCAAAAGGGATCAGAAAAGACAATTGCAAGCATGTGAACATGGCAAAAACATAAACAGATCTCAGACTTAGTGAAAAACTGGAGCATGCAAATCGGTTAGCGAGCAGGCATGTTTACGAGCACGATGCACTCACTACAGAGCATGGCATGAAAAACTAAGTATACACCCATCAATAATACATGGCATAGGAGCTAGACATGGCAAGAACAACAACATAGCATGCACGGATCAATAGCAACATCCTCAGCAAAATCGCTAACAAGTCAACAATCTGCCAGGATACATGAAATAGCAAAAGTAGAGCTTGATTAACTCAAGCTAGGGTGCTCCATAAATGCAAAAAAAGACATGGGTGGATAGAGCACTAGAATGTTAACAAATCATCCTTACTGATCATCCTCAAAAGAGGCACGGATCACTAGGAAACAATATGAACATATGGCATAATGGCAAAATCAGAACAAGGACTTCGTGAAATTCTAAGTCCCTGAAATCAGCATTACCGAGTACGCTACTTTGCAAGCTTGTGCTAGTCACCACAATATCACAAAAAAACATGGTAAGAACCTCTGAAAATATGGCATGGCATATAACAAAACTCATGTAGAGCTCAGGAGCATATCATGCACACACTAATCATGGCAAAAATGACAAATAGCTATTTGATGCAACAGATCTGGCAAATTAACCACATAGCCCTCTTCCAACAGCATTTCGGGCACCAAGATGAGCTCAAATGAAAATGGTGCAATGAGATGAAATGATGCACTCTCTGAGACGAACATTTTGATATACTACACGCACAAATCGGAGCCACGGTTGCGGAGATACGATGCGATGAAATATTCATAAAAACTAGGGTTAGGGCAAAAAGTCAACCGAGGTTAGGGTTCTAGATCTGGATCCGGATCGGGCACTATAGCGGCGTGGAAAAATGATGATCGCCGGAGTTGGAGTCCGAGGTCGTCGGACTTGGAGACGCTCGCCGGTGCGAGGGGATGGCCAGAGCGGGTCGCCGGAGCGGCGAGGGACGGCGCGGGCGGCGCGGCCGCGATGGTGGTGCGGCGAAGAGGCGGCGGTGGTGCGGCGAAGAGGCGGCGGTG
>NC_057794.1:262918370-262927475 GCF_018294505.1 Triticum aestivum
GCGGGCAGCGTGGCTGCGGGTGGCGGCGCGCCACGTGGCGGCCTGTGGTTGGCGGCGGCGGGGATGTCCAGCGTGGCTCGGATGTTGTCCGGCGCGCAGAGAGGCGGGGAGCTAGGTTAGGGTAGGAAGAGACCCGTGATTTTTGGAGGAGGAGCTATTTATAGAGGTAGAGGGAGCTGGGAAGCTCCAAATGAGGTGCGGTTTTCGGCCACGCGATCGTGATCAAACGCTTTAGACGATGGAGATGGTTTAGGTGGGTTTTGGGCCAAATTGGAAGGGTGTTGGGCTGCAACACACACGAGGCCTTTTCGGTCCCTCAGTTAACCGTTGGAGTATCAAACGAAGTCCAAATGGCACGAAACTTGACAGGCGGTCTACCGGTAGTAAACCAAGGCCGCATGGCAAGTCTCGGTCCAATCCGGAAATGTTTAACCCCCACACACGAAAAGAGGTAGAAAGGACCACCGGAGGAGATAGGAGCGCCGGAATGCAAAACGGACAACGGGGAAAATGCTCGGATGCATAAGACGAACACGTATGCAAATGCAATGCACATGATGACATGCTATGAGATGCATGACAAAGGCAACAACACACGGACACAAAAACCCGAACCCAAGGAAAATAAAATAACTTAGCGCCGGAGACGGCAAGAGTTGGGATATATATAAGGTAAATTACATCCGGGGTGTTACAACACTCCACCACTACGAAAGAATCTCGTCCCGAGATCTAGGACTGGAAAAATGCCGGGTACTCAGAACGGAGGTGATCCTCGCGTTCCCAGGTGGCTTCACGGTCGGAATGGTGTGACCACTTGATTTTGAGAAATTTGATTGACTTATTGCGAGTCTTGCGCTCAGTTTCTTCAAGAATAGCAACTGGGTGCTCACGATAAGATAGGTCTTCTTGGAGATCAATGTCTTCAAAGTTGATGGTACGGTCAGGGGTCTTGAAGCACTTGCGGAGCTGAGAGACATGGAACACGTCGTGCACGTTTGCAAAGTTTGAAGGAAGCTTGAGTTGATAGGCGAGATCGCCTCTCTTGCTGACGATCTTGAAAGGACCCACGTATCTAGGGGCAAGCTTCCCTTTGATACCAAAGCGACGAGTACCTTTCATTGGAGAGACGTGGAGGTAAACATGGTCTCCGATCTCGAAAGCCAAATCACGATGCTTACTATCATAGTAGCTCTTCTGACGCGATTGCGCTGCTTTGAGGTTATCACGAATGACTTTGCACATTTCCTCTGCCTCTGTGATCAAGTCATTTCCAAGAAGTTGACATTCACCGGTCTCTGACTAGTTAAGAGGAGTACAGCACTTCCTGCCATAGAGAATTTCAAATGGAGCCTTGCCCAAACTTGCTTGAAAACTGTTATTGTAGGAAAACTCGGCATATGGAAGACAATCTTCCCACTTCATACCGAAAGAGATAACGCAAGCCCTGAGCATATCTTCAAGAATCTGATTGACACGCTCGACTTGACCGCTAGTTTGAGGATGAAAAGCTGTGCTGAAGCGGATATTGGTGCCCATGACCTTCTGAAAAGAATCCCAAAACTTGGAGGTAAAGATGTTGCCACGGTCTGAAGAGATCAACTGTGGAATGCCGTGCAGAGAGACAATCCGAGAGGTATAAAGCTCCGCCAATTGAGCTGCAGTGATAGACTCTTTGATAGGCAGGAAATGAGCCACTTTAGTGAGTTTGTCGATGACAACGAATATAGCATCATTGCCACGCTTGGACTTTGGAAACCCAGTCACGAAGTCCATCTCAATGTGGTCAAACTTCCATTCTGGAATGGCAAGAGGTTGGAGGAGACCAGCTGGTCGTTGGTGTTCTGCCTTCACTCTTCTGCAGACATCACATTCATTCACGAACTAAGCAATCTCGCGCTTCATTCGAGTCCACCAATACGCCTGCTTGAGGTCCTGGTACATCTTCGTACTCCCAGGGTGGATAGAGAGGGGTGAATTGTGAGCCTTGTTCATAATGACTTTACGAAGGTCACCTTTAGGCACAATAATGCGATCCTCGAAGAAGAAAGTATCCTTGTCATCAAGGCGATAGCACTTGTACTTGGGTTGACTCTTGGCAATCCCAATCTTCACCTTCTTCACCATAGCATCAAGAAGTTGAGCCTCGCTAATCTGATCTTCCAAAGTATGTGAGACTTGAAGGTTGGCGAGGAAACCTTGAGGAACAACTTGCAAATTGATTTTGCGGAAAGCTTCACAAAGCTCGGGTTGGTAAGGCTTGAGAATCAGACTGTTGTAGTACGCCTTCCTGCTCAATGCGTCAGCAATCACATTGGCCTTGCCTGGAGTATATTCAATACTCGGATTATACTCTTGAATCATTTCGACCCAACGAGTCTACCTGAGGTTGAGATTAGGCTGAGTGAAGATGTACTTGAGACTCTTGTGGTCAGTGAAGATGTCCACTTTTCTTCCCAATAAGAGATGTCTCCAAGTCAAAAGAGCATGCACAACTGTCGCCAACTCGAGGTCATGAGTGGGGTAGTTCTTCTCGTTGGGCTTCAACTGGCGAGAGGTATAAGCCACAACTTTCTTCTCTTGAATCAACACTGCACCAAGACCTTGAAGAGAGGCATCGCAGAAGACCTTGAACGGTTTGGATTCATCAGGAGGAGTCAGAACTGGAGCAGTGACTAATTTCTCTTTCAAAGTGTTGAAAGCGATGTCACATTCCGGAGACCAAACATACTTCACGTGCTTCTGGAGAAGGTTTGAAAGCAGCTTCGCGATCTTTGAAAAGTTCTCAACGAACCTTCGACAGTAGCTTGCGAGACCAAGGAAGCTGCGGAGTTGCTTCACGTTCTGAGGTGGTTCCCAATTCACAATTGCAGACACCTTCTCAGGATTCACCGCTATGCCCTTGGCAGAGATGATATGCCCAAGATAGAGAACCTCATCGAGCCAAAACTCGCACTTTGAGAACTTGGCGTAGAACTGATGTTCTCTGAGCTTATCGAGCACCAAACGCAAGTGCTTGGCGTGATCTTCCTTGTTCTTCGAAAAGACCAGAATGTCATCGAGGTAGACCAAGACGAAGTCATTTGTGTAGGCGTTGAAGATGAAGTTCATCATGCGAGAGAAAGTCGGTGGAGCGTTGACAAGGCCAAAAGACATGACAGTGTATTCATATGAACCATAGCTTGTTCTGAATGCCGTCTTGGGAATATCTTGCTCACAGATTCGAATCTGGTGATAGCCCATATGGAGATCAAGCTTGGAGAATACTTGAGCACCTTTGAGTTGTTCAAAAAGCTCGTTGATGTTGGGAAGTGGGTACTTATTCTTGATAGTCTTCTTGTTAAATGGACGGTAGTCAACACAAAGTCGGTCCTTCCATCCTTCTTCACAAAAAGAACTCCACAACCCCACAGAGAACAACTAGGTCGGAGGAGACCCATTCGCTCTTGAATATCGAGTTGCTTCTTCAGCTCCTTCAACTCTTCAGGTCCAAGCTTGTAAGGACGTTTGCAAATAGGTTCCATGCCAGGCTCAAGATCGATGATGAATTCAACTGGCCGGTGCGGAGGCATTCCTGGAAGCTCTTCTGGAAAGACGTCTTGATGTTCGCAAACGACTGGAATTTGAGAGATGGCATCCAGTTCACCCTTCTCATTGAGAGAAAACATATGGATGGTATCATCACGAGCGGCAAAGACAATTACATCCTCAGACGAATGAGTCAATTGAATCTGCCTGGCAGCACAATCAAGCTGAGCCTTGTGCTTAGAAAGCCAATCCATTCCGAGAATAAGATCAATATCTGAGTTACCAATAACCACTGGAGAGGACACAAACTTGTAGTCGCCCAACGTGATAGAGACATCGGGAGAAACCAAACTAGAAGTCAAAAGCTTGCCGGGAGAAACAACTTGCATGACTTTGGGCATAACCTCAGTATCAACATTGTGCTTCGATGCAAATGGGAATGCCAAGAAAGAATGTGATGCACCAGTGTCAAAAAGTACTTTTGCAGGAACATCGTTAACAGGACGGTTACCATGATGACATCTGACGAGTCCTCTTCCTGAGCTGCATTCATCAAGTTAACCTTGGCGTGCTTGGGGTTATGCTTGACCACAGTTGTACTTGCCGATCTCACAGGAGGAGGAGGAGGGAGACGCCTCTGATTGAAGCATTTGTTGGCATAGTGACCCTTCTGTTGGCACTTGTTGCATGTGACCTCTGAAAGCGAACGGTGATACGGAGCACTTGATCTTGGAGCTTGAGACGAAGTCTTGTTCTGAAAGCCAGGGTTGGGTGGGTGGGAAGATCCACTGCCACCTTTGCTCTTCTGCTGGTAAGGCTGACAGAACGGAGGAGGAGGAAGCCAATACTTTTGCTGCTTAGCCACTTGAGCTGAGGAAGAAGGAGTAGCATCTCTAACTCGCTTCTTGGAAGCATCGCACTTCAGTTGAGCAGTCTCTTGCTTCATTGCCATGTTGTAAAACTCATCGTACCTCTTGGGCTCAAAGAGAACAAGAGCTAGCTGGATTTCTTCTCTGAGACCACCCCTGAACTGGTATATCATGATCTTCTCGTCAGGGACGTCCTGCTTAGCAAAACGGGCAAGCTTCTGAAACATCTTGTTGTACTCGTAGACAGACATAGAGCCTTGCTTCAGGTTGCGGAATTCCTCACGCTTGCTTTCAACCACGCTCTGAGGAATATGACGAGCTTTGAAGTCTTGACAGAATTCATCCCAGGTAATCACACGGCCTCCTCTGGAATCTTTGTACTGCTGAAACCATTCTGAAGCTTGGTCTTTGAGTTGGAAGGAAGCGAACTTGACAAAGTCCTCAGGCCTGACGTTACTGCACTCGAAATACTTGCATATGTCCACGAGCCAATCATCAGCGTCTGTTGCCTCAACACAATTGCTGAAGGTCTTTGGCTGGTTAGCAAGGAACTGGTTGAGTGTAGCAAAGTGATTCTGATTGTTGCCTTGACCCTGGTTCCCTTGGTTGCGTTCTTGAATAAGTTGCATGATCAGCTGCGTGTTTGCATTGGTAGCGGCCATCACAGCTTGCCATGCCTCCGGAGGTGGAGGTGGTGGTGGCGGATCAGGATTCGGAGTCGTGCACGTTGGAGGAGCCATCCTGAAGAGGTTGACATCCATTAGCACATTGACAGACAAATATTGAAGCTGAATCAAACGGGTTGAAATTGCAACATATAGTCTTCACATCCAAACAAAATGAACGAATGCATTCCAATAGAAATGGTCACATATCCATAAATTGAGAAGCCACTTAGAATTGATGTAGAAGAATAAAACCAACAAGGCACGGAACAAGAACGAATACTCGGTAAGGATCACCCAATCTCAAACCAAATATCCGTGGAAGAAGAACTAGAGCTACAAGAATTCCCACCTATGAAACTCCCGAACCTTTCCGGTTATGCAATCAGGTGTTGGGGATACAGGGGAAGCATAATATCTCACCCAAATCTAGCAAATCCTACATCCAGCTGTATCCATCCTTCAACACATAACCGAGAAAAACTTCGGAAATCATCTACCTCAACCTTCGAAAGGCATCCGTTATACAAGTTGTGGCAATACTCCCGAACTCCCACCCCAGTACTGGGTGGCGTCGAGGTTATCTCACCAACAACTGCATAAAGGAGATTTTCGATGTCGGCGAAACTAAACTCAGGTATTCCAGAACTGCAATGATAAAATTGTGACGACAACACCTCGGAGCTCAACTCCCCGGGACACTGCCACAACCCCTAAATGACAGGAGGCACCAAGAACAATGTTCCCGTCACAAATCAATTGGAACGATTCCAAGATACCCGCGTGATCCTAAAAAAAATTTAGTGAAATTTGAGAAGAGAAGAGTCAAAACTCTATGTCAGGATGCCTTACCAGAGCGATGAAGGGACTGGGGAGTAAAAATAAGTCCTAACTCTCCGATATATATAATCCTAAATGACTCAAAACATTTTTCTAGACTCAACAATGCCAGCTATTCGATCAAGCAGGGGGCTCCTAAGGTCGGGGAAGGCTCTGATTACCAACCTGTAACGCCCTCGATGCGGCTATATCTCCTACATGTCGAAGCACGACTTAGAGGCATAACCGCATTGAAAGCAATGTCGCAAGTAAGGTAATCTTCACAACAGCCCATGTATATATATATAAAGGGGAAAGGATACATACTTGGCTTACACTCGCCACGTCACACAAATACATGAATAACATTACAATCATCCAATACACTCATGGTCCGACTACGGTACCAAAAAAAAAAGATCAACCCCAACATGCGACACGGTCCCCGATCGCCCCAACTGGGCACCACTACTGATCATCTGGGAAAGACACATAGTAACGACGAGAGTCTTCATCGAACTCCCACTTGAGCTCAAGCGCATCGTCTGGAGCGGTATCATCGGTCCCTGCATCTGGTTTGGAAGTAATCTGTGAGTCACGGGGACTCAGCAATCTGTCACCCTCGCGATCAAGACTATTTAAGCTTATAGGTAAGGCAAGGTAATATGTGGAGCTGCAGCAAGCGACTAGCATATATGGTGGCTAACCTGTTCGCAAAAGAGAGCAAGAAGAGAAGGCAAAGCACGAACGAAGAACTATGATCAAGAAGTGATCCTATAACAACCTACGTCAAACATTACTCCAACACCGTGTTCACTTGCCGGACTCCACCGAGAAGAGACCATCACGGTTACACACGCGGTTGATTCATTTTAATAAAGTTAAGTTTCATGTTATCTACAACCGGACATTAACAAATTCCCATCTACCCATAACCGCGGGCACGGCTTTCGAAAGTTCAAATCCCTGCAGGGGAGTCCCAACTTAGCCCATCACAAGCTCTCACGGTCAACGAAGGATATTCCTTCTCCCGAGACAGTTCGATCAGACTCGGCATCCCGGTTTTACAAGACATCCTCGACAATGGTAAAACAAGTCCAGCAACACCGCCCGAATGTGCCGACAAATCCCGATAGGAGCTGCACATATCTCGTTCTCAGGGCACACTCATATGAGACATCCTACGAGTAAAACCAACCCTCAAGTTGCCCCGAGGTGGCCCTGTAGTCTACTCGGTCGGACCAACACTCAGAGGAGCACTGGCCCAGGGGGGTTTAAATAAAGATGACCCTTGGGCTCCGGAAACCCAAGGGAAAAAGAGGCTAGGTGGCAAATGGTAAAACCAAGGTTGGGCATTGCTGGAGGAGTTTTAATCAAGGCGAACTGTCAAGGGGTTCCCATTATCACCCAACCGCGTAAGGAACGCAAAATCCGGGAAAATAACACCGATATGATGGAAACTAGGGCGGCAAGAGTGGAACAGAACACTAGGCAAAAGTCCGAGCCTTCCACCCTTTACCAAGTATATAGGTGCATTAAGATAAACAAGATAATATGGTGATATCCCAACAATAAAAAATGTTCCAACAAGGAACGATCTCCAATCTTCACCTGCAACTAGCAACGCTATAAGAGGGGCTGAGCAAAGCGGTAACATAGCCAATCAACGGTTTGCTAGGACATGGTGGGTTAGAGGTTTGACATGGCAATTTGGGAGGCATGATAAGCAAGTGGTAGGCATCGTAGCATAGGCATAGCAAAAGAGCGAGCATCTAGCAAGCAAAGATAGAAGTGATTTCGAGGGTATGATCATCTTGCCTGCAAAGTTGTCAGAGTTGACTTGATCCTCGTAAGCAAACTCAATGGGCTCCTCGTTAGCGAACACTGAGCTACGGCCAATTCATCCACTAACAGGTTCAAACAAGCATGGCAAAAATGCAAATGATAACAAGTTTCAGACTTAGTGAAATTAACACAAGTCTGGAATTTAACATCAGGTAGCACACTTTATAGCATGAAAACTACATGCTACAGGAATTTAACATGGAAAAGAAAGGCATGACATGAAGCTACTCAAAGCACTTAACAAAAGTCCCTTAGTGGCCTTGAGCCAAAAGGGATCAGAAAAGACAATTGCAAGCATGTGAACATGGCAAAAACATAAACAGATCTCAGACTTAGTGAAAAACTGGAGCATGCAAATCGGTTAGCGAGTAGGCATGTTTACGAGCTCGATGCACTCACTACAAAGCATGGCATGATAAACTAAGCATACACCCATCAATAATACATGGCATAGGAGCTAGAAATGGAAAAAACAACAACATAGCATGCACGGATCAATAGCAACATCCTCGGCAAAATCGCTAACAAGTCAACAATCTGCCAGGATACACGAAATAGCAAAAGTAGAGCTCGATTGCCTCAAGCTAGGGTGCCCCATAAATGCAAACAAATACATGGATGGATAGAGCACCACAATTTTAACAAATCATCCTTACTGATCATCCTCAAAAGAGGCACGGAACACTAGGAAGCAACATGAACATATGGCATAATGCAAAATCGGAACAATGACTTGGTGAAATTCTAAGTCCCTGAAATCAGCATTACCGAGTATGCTACTTTGCAAGCTTGTGCTAGTCACCAAACACAACACAAAAATACATGGTAAGCACCTTTATAAAGATGGCATGGCATATAACAAAACTCATGTAGAGCTCAAGAGCATATCATGCACACACTAATCATGACAAAAATGACAAATAGCTATTTGATGCAACAGATCTGGCAAATTAACCACATAGCCCTCTTCCAACAGCATTTAGGGCATCAAGATGAGCTCAAATGAAAATGATGCAATGAGATGAAATGATGTACTCTCTGAGGCGAACATTTTGATATGCTACACGCACAAATCGGAGCCACGGTTGTGGAGATACGATGCGATGAAATATGCATAAAAACTAGGGTTAGGGCAAAAAGTCAACCGAGGTTAGGGTTCCAGATCTGGATCCGGATCGGGCACTGTAGCGGCGCGGAAAAACGATGATCGCCGGAGTTGGAGTCCGAGGTCGTCGGACTTGGAGACGCTCACCGGCGCGAGGGGATGGCCGGAGCGGGTTGCCGGAGCAGCGAGGGGCGGCGCGGCCGGCGCGGCCGCGGTGGTGGTGCGGCGAAGAGGCGGCGGTGGTGCGGCGGCCAGAGCGGCATGCGACGTCGAT